>NC_136953.1:5123448-5148448 GCF_949987615.1 Pollachius pollachius | reverse complement strand
ATGGGACGATACCTGTCTGGGAGATCAAGCCGTCTTAACCATCTCTCCCTGCAACACTAAAACGAATTAACAAATATTTGTCGAGATTTCTAACTTGTAAAGATTCTGTTGGTGAGCATTTAGCGTGCAACGGAGCTAAACAACGGAAACATTGTTCACACGCGCTTTTCGTCTTTTGGCATCGACGTGCAGCGGTCGGAACAGAGGATTTGGAGAACAAACATGGAAGCCATATGAGTACTTGATCACAGAGACCCCAGTGCTCTTGTTTACATTCCTGGCCGGCGCACTCGTGCCTATCGCTAATCAGTACAAGGTAGTCCTTTTGACAAATGATATTGGTTCCGGATGTTTTACTGAGGCCAGGAGAGACGAGTGCGATGGTTTGATCCCCAGACCGATAATGTCCTTGAAGGTGGAAAGGAATTGTCCCTAGAAAGGAAATAAGGTGAAATGTTTGGTGAATGCCTGAAATAAAAACCAAACACCCCAGTTTGAGTTTGTCCACACCCGCTATCAAAAGTCGTTTGGTCCCTTACAAACATTGTACTTTATAATTTATAGTTTTATTTTCCTTTAAGTAAAAATATGTAGGCGTATAGACGCACATTCCACATTCCCTTCATGTGAAATCCACACTAGTTACACTAAAATGGGCGGTTATAAATACAATGCACGCATACACACAATTATGAACATAACCTACAATTACACGCAACTGCCACTCCAAGAAGTTATGGTCCTAGGATGAATACAACACACACACAATACACTGAGGGACAGTGGTGAGTACCAACGTGTGTGTGTGTGTGTGTGTGTGTGTGTGTGTGTGTGTGTGTGTGCGTGCTCCTCCCAGGCCTTCCAGAAGCTGAAGGAGACGGCTCACGAGTGCCAGGCAACCCAACTCAAGAAGCTCAGGGAGACCTGTGAAAAGTAAAAAAATAAAAGCGTGGAAAGATGTGTGAACTAAATACAAGAGCGTGGAAAGATGATTGATGAAAAAATTGTGAAATCGTGGGATGTATTAAGTGAAAATAAAAGCATGAAATGGTATATTAAGTATAAATAAAACCACCATAAATACCTACAAATAAAAGTGTTTAGAAAAGATGTATATAAGATGTTTACAAAAAACACTGTCTTCCCCAGAGAGAAGAAGGAACTACAGAAGATTCTTGACAGGAAGAGACTCAACAGCATCACTGAAGCCAAGAACCGGGACAAAGAGAAGGCCGAAACGTAAACACACACACACGTGCACATACACATACAGACTATTCACAATAGGCATACTTTTTATTAACATGCTGTTCATGTCTCTCCCTCTCTCTTTTTCGTCTTTATCTCTCTCACACTCTTTGTCTCCATGCATCTCTCTCTCCCTCTTTCTAAATGCCTGTCTCTCTCGCTTTAGGGAGCTGAATGAAATCAACAGGAAACATATTCAAGACTCTGTCACCTCGATCCGTGGGGTAACTTAACACACATCAATCATGATGTTTGGTTTCTATCAAAGTCATTACATTGTTTGGCACCTAAAAAATGAACTTATGCCGAGGGGAAGGAAAAGTGTAGTGGTGAATGACATGCATCTATTTTCTCTTTCTCCCCCTCTCTCTGTTTCTACCGGTCTCCACCTCTGTCCTCCAGCTGGAGAAGGCCCAGGCCCATCGGTTGGATAAGCTGGTCCTGAGGCAGAGGGAAGTCCTGCAGCACATAGACGAGGAGCAGCCAATAGTGAGCCAGCAATCATTTACCAATTATAACTCACTTGCGTCAATTAATAAATTCACCTGATTGATCAATTGATTGCTTTTTTCTTTGGTGTTTCTGAAGCTATGGGCATCAAATGTGTCTGTTTGGACTTCATAACAGAAAAATTGCTGGTCGGCCTATTGACTTCATTTTCCTCATTTCATAAAGGCATAACGTTTTATGAAATGAGTCGATTGTTTCTGTTCAAATTCCCTGGTGTCAGCCAACAGATCTTTCTGTTTCTCTTTTACCTCTCCCCCCTCCCTCCCTCCCTCTCTCCCCGCTCTCTCCCCCCTCCCCTCCCTCCCCCCAGCTCCTGTGCCGTCTAGAGCGGGAGCTGGAGGCGGAGGTCGAGCGTTTACCTGACGAGATCCGCCAGTACCTGCAGGCAGAGCTAAAGAGCAAGGGTCTCCGTAGCGACGCCCTCTGCTCGCCGCTGACCAATAACGGCAGCCCCAGCTCGGGGTCCGCCCGCTCCTCCAACTGCTCCACCCCCAACTCCCCCCCCTCCACGCCCAACTGCAGCGCGTGGAACCAAAGCCTGGACAATAGCACCACCTCATTGGCCGACTCCATCTCGGAGTGCACCAGTCACTGCAAATCAGAGGGCAGGATGTCTTTCAGTTAATGTTTTAAAAGAAAATCTATTTACCAAAATGCACATGCTCAACAGGGGTCTATATTGATAATAATAATAATGAACTTTACTGGGTGTATTTACTTTTTATGATTTTATTATATTCTGTCACTTAATAGAGGTTTACTGTCTTTGGTTGTCGTTGTTTTTATTGAGAGGATGTTTAGTCGGGCATCTTGTTAGACTACTCTTTGCGAGTCTTAACCGATCCTACCTAAGGACCCCTCCCGAAGTATGCCTATAATTACTTAGTTTTAATTTTTTAATGTTTATGATATGTTTTTATTATATTATTTCTTTTTGTTTGAAGCACACCTCTCTGTCTCTCTCTTACACACAAACACACACACACAGACACACAAACACACAAACACAAATGCTTTTTAATTATACAAAGCCTTACAATTTTAAGGAGAGCCTAACTGGACAGCTGGACCCGTCTATTTGTAGATTAGGGTATTATTATAATTTCACTCATCAGTTCTATGAAGGGAAAATATCTGCTTGTATCGATTTAAAACGTTTTAGATATTTTTTGTTTAGTATAAATGCTTTTACTGCAACTGCGCCAGTGGGCCACCAAGGGGCGGTGTAGTACCAATCTTCTTTTCAAAACCTCACACACTAATAACAAGCACTATTTTAGAGAGAAACGGAGGTTTGCCTATTTTTTTTCCTTCAAACTGGCATGTGTGTGTGTGTGCTTCTCCTTGGCTACGACCCCTGCACAAACCAAAGCTGACAAACACAAATTATATGTTTAGTTTTGACCACTAATGGTTCGTTTTCTAAGTATTTTGTTTATAATTTATTTTTCAAATTATTTTACCCTACCCCAAAGTCTGGCTTTCTATGTTGTCTTTGTTTGCTCAGTGATTGAATGAATGATTTTGTTTGTGTGTGTGTGTGTGTGTGTGTGTGTGTGAAGATGGCCAGAGACAAATGCTGCTTTCTGTAAAGCTTTTAGATTTAATTTACCTTTTCTTTAATGTTTTGTTTTTATTTTTAAGCTCCAAGACTGTAAATATTCTCAAACTACTATGTTGGACTTTTTGGGATTTGTTCATAAGGGGGAAGGATAATAATTTATGTGTCTCGATCCTGAGTTTAAAAATCTCGATCCTGAGTTTAAAAAGTTTCATGTGAATATTTTTTTTATTTTACTACTGACCACAAGTGCTCAAGAGAGATGGAGAGTGTGAGAGGTGTATGGACGATACGGGATGGACGACCAATTATGGAAGGAGGGGAATTGTTCCTCTCTTCTCTCTACAAGCACTAGCTGTCTGTCTGACTGATCCCCCGCCCTGTGCTTGTAGACCACCTTCATCAGTCATTTTGTCAAGTGGTATTTCCTTGTTTTCTCTTTTTTATTTTTTTCATCATTGTAACAAGCTACTGTCATTAAATACTTAGTTATTAAGTC
The DNA here is from genome assembly GCF_949987615.1 of Pollachius pollachius. Classification (NCBI taxonomy): domain Eukaryota; kingdom Metazoa; phylum Chordata; class Actinopteri; order Gadiformes; family Gadidae; genus Pollachius; species Pollachius pollachius. The sequence goes on along the minus strand of NC_136953.1, from coordinate 5,144,630 downwards.
CTCCAATTTGGAGAGGCCTGCCTCTTCATGCCTCTCATCATTACCCATAATCCCTCATGGCCCAAACAATCACTTTGATTAGGTTCGGTCATTGCCAGTGTAATGGCGGCAGACGCCCATCCTTTAATATCGATTTCAAACACATTTTAAGATTGCTTTTTGAGATTCACCCTTTTCCATAAGAAACGTGGAGAAAATATATAGAAGGTACTACCCTTCTGTACTAAACCTGGGATTTAATCAAGAATGGCCCAAAAAATAGACCCAAAGCTAATTCAAAATTGAACCGTTTTCCATGCTAGCCAGTTAAAAAACAGAACCGATTGAAACTGCACAGACATTTGTGAGTGTACACATATTTTCACGTCCATAATTTAAATAATTAAACTGTTTCTTGTTTGTTACGTCATTCCTCATGTTCCATATCGATGCGACCAAGCTGAAGTAAGTTTATTTTGTTGATTTGATTCTCATTGTCCGATGCACTTGGTAGTCTCATTCTGAGGCCCACCTCAACCGGATGACAAAGCTGGCAATAAATACCTACTTTTTCCCCACCGTCTTTTCTTTGCATTTTTTGTTATTTAATATACAACATCCGTCTTTCAACAACGGCTGTATGTTCATGTTAATGCACTTTTGTCCTTTTCCATAAAATGTCCTTTTTCTTTCAAATGAACATGAATCCTACCAACACGAGTCCAACAAGATTTCTGCGGCCTTATTTTTAAATGCCAATGTGCTTTTATCTCAATGTATTTTGGGTCTGATTATGGGGTTTCTGAATGCTAGAAACAAACTGGATATTTTTTATTAAATGTAGTTACAATAGATGTCTTCAATGTCTAGTCTTCAATTGAGCTTGATATAATATATCACATAGTCTAGCCTATGACCTCAGACAGTTTGACAGTCTAAAACTATCCTACTCCCATGAGTTTAGTTTGACCTCGGATAAAGCATTTTCTGAAATGTACTGTCAAATGGTATGAGTTCCACTTTTTCCAGAACCCACATGGTTAGGAAAAAAGGTTATGCTAATATGCACAATTTACATCAAAAGAAAGAAAACCAGAAAATATCAGCCAAAAACAGATGGGGCCTTTTAGGTTAGCGATGTCATCGTGTTCTGATTTGTGTTTCTGAGTTTGATTTGGTTTGCAGTATATTTGACAAATTCGAAATCGACTTAGATTGTGGAACAATCCAAAACTGCTTCTGAAGAACATCTTTCCCACCCTCTAATTTCTGCGCCCTCTGGCCAAATTCCAGCTCTCTTTGCAGATGTTGAAGATGTCAAAACCAATGAAAAAGACATTCAACCCAATACTAGCAGCCACCCTGGTGGCGGCCAAGGTTCCCTTTGCTGCTTGTGATGCTGTTCCTGAAATTCTTGCAGCCTTTCTAGCTTTAAAAATCGTACGAACACTGAAGCCAATTCCACCAACTGCAGAAACAACTCTCGCGGCTCCTTCAGCAGTATCCCAATGATCCCCTCCTAATATCTCTTCCCTCTGGTTGATGACCTCATCCAGGCACCTCTAGACTCTATTCACATCCTGCATGAAGCTCTGAAGGCCTTCAGTGGCTTTCTTCTGCTGTACTTCATTGACTACCATCTCTGTTACTGTGGTGACGCAGAGGCTAGTCCACTGGTGGCCCCCAGACCAACCCCTCCGATGGTCAGAGCCAGAGACCCCCCGGCTGTCACCGGGGCTAGAAGCAGGCCTACAAGGGTCGTGACCCCACCAACGGCCCCAACCTATCTCCCAGCCACACTAGAGATCTCAGAGCCCTTCTTCATCCTGTCCAGCTGGACGGCACAGCCCTCCATGTCATCAAGGAACTGGAGTATTCTGGGATGACATTCGCTGAACTGGTCGACAAAGCCAGACACTGACTCCACCTGGAACAAGAACATCAGTCTGAAGCCCTCCCTGGAAAAAGTGGTTCAGATATGACTAAAACATATATGATTAATTCTGTCCTTAGACAATCAATGTTTCCTGCCTGTAATGTTAAAGTTAGGCATATCTTGATTAACTCTTATTAGCAAGTCAGCAAATTGATATTAACTTTCACAACAAAGCCAACCATGCTTTTGCTCCTCCCTCAGCAGACCACCTGGTCTGGTCTTCTCTGAATGCCTTTTCAGGTTGTGCTTCACCTAGTGTGTCTGTAATGAACTATTGTCTATCTCAATCAATTTGGCCGATCTGCACCATCATTGTTGAATTAGTCCCCAGCCTACCTTAGTTCCATTATCCTACAGATTATCTCAACGGTATCTATGTATGTTTAAAACAAAGACGGCCACGTTGTGGAGGCTGGGCTGGAAGAAGACCTCAGCATCCCTCTTGAACCGCATGAGGAGAGGACAGACCAGCCGTGCAGCTGAGATAATGTCCCCAATGCTCTCTAGGCTGATCCCCAGAGACAGCTTAACCACCTCTCCTCCGCCTGGGAGCACCTGCAGAGAAGTAAAAGCCAGTTTCTCCACAGCATCCAGGAAGTTGGTGAGCTCCTCCACTCCTCCCCAGTGTTCTTCAGCACAGTAGCCAGCTTCTTCGGCTGTTCATCTTTCAAGCTTTGGGATTTCCTTCAGTGTAGATAATTCTGCGTTCGTCTCTAGCCTCCAGTCACTCACTGTCAACTGAAGTTGTGCACTAGTGCATCAACGTACTCAAGTGTCTCCGAGACACACTGCTCCAGAGAGATTTCTGCTTTATATCTGGGGAAAATAAAGACAGACAAATTATTCAGTAATTTAGTATCAAAATTCAAATGTATATGCCAAGGCTGTGCTTTGCTGTATGATTCTGTGAGGGACCATGAGGGACGATGCATGGAAGTCTACCTTGTACCTTATACAGGCAGTAGAGAGACTTCTCCACAGGGGTGCGCCCATGCTGCTTAGATTAACACCAAGTATTGATGCAGTAAGCGGGCTTATGTGATGTGATAACTGGAAAGGCTTTAGACATATTTCCGTCTTCCAAATAATACCTTTGTGTTGATGTTGTGCTATATGCATTGCAGGGAGAGGTCTGTTGGTATCCAATCCCACCAGTACTTCTTCATTTTACTGGTGTGCTTCAGTTCATGTTCTTGTTTCTCATTTCAGTTTGTGCCTTACTGATCATATTGTTGAAAAAAACATGGTTTTGTTTCCTCTGCGTGGATTCCACCTAAGTGTTTTTTCAATAAAATGAATAAATTGGATTGGATTTCCTTATTTAATTTACGTAAAGATGAAAAACATTTGTTTGGTGGGCCAAAATACTTTATTTTTAGTTTGGTTAACTGGTAGTAAATAATTATCTGAATTCCAAACAATTGTTCCTTTAAAGGGGACATATTATGAAAACACTTTTCCTGGGATTTGGGGTGTTGTTTTGGGTCTCTGGTGCTCCCACACGTATACAAACTTTGAAAAAGGTCTGTACATGATTTTTTGAGTGAGATATGCGTTTCTCAAAGTACCCCGCCTACAGTTACCAAACAAGCTAGTCAGTTTCGGTGCCCCCTCCTACGTAGGAAGGGGGCACAGTTGAATATTACCTCCCACTCCCCTCCAATCAGAGCATAGCTAAGATTTTGTGGACCAGCGGACGAGCAGCTCCGGCGGGGGGAACTCGGCGGCAGCCCTGCAGCTCAGCTCCGGGAGTACAATCCCTTTCTCAGTCCGGAGGAGGAGACATGGAGGAGAAAGGGATTGTACTCCCAGAGCTAAGCTGCCAGACTGCCGCCGAAGCTTCGGCGGCAGTCCGGCAGCTCCGGCCGTGTACTCCAGGAGCTGAACTGCGGCCAAAGCTTTCCGGCTGCTCCGACGGTTGTACTCCGGGAGCTGACCTGCCGCCGAAGCTGGCAGGTCCGGTGGGGGTAGGTCTCCGGCGGCTCTGTAAGTCCGGCAGCTCTGGCGCGGGGAACTCGGCGGCACGTCCGGCAGCTCAGCTCCCGGAGTACAATCCCTTATTCCTCCATGTCGCGGTTGATGGACTTGAGAGAGTCAAGGCCAAAGTTCCTTTCCCCCAATTCCTCTCAACCATGGCTGAGATATCCCCCACTACGAGTCTTTACTTGTTGTGGAAGGACCAGAGACGTCAGACGCAGTCTTTATGATTCATAATATCATCCGAGGGGCACATAGCTTTTGGCCATGATATTAGAAAATACTATATAAATACCCATATATATTATTATTATTATTATTATTATTATTATTATTATTATATTATATGATATAGATATAGAGCTCCATGAGTCCGCAAACAGCAGCAATCCCTTCCCTCCATGCTGTGGTTCAGTCTGACAGCTCATTGATCAATGGGCAGCAGCTCATTTGCATTAAAGCTACAGACACCAGAAACAGCGCATTCTGAAGGGACTGAAACAGAGGGGAATAGCGGTAAGCAAGATTTTCTTTGCTAAAAGCTTTTTCCAGCAAACAGCTTCAAAAACATATTTTTTTGGGACTCAAATGCTATGTTTACTTGTTGGGAAAACACCATAATATGTCTCCTTTAAACATTCTCCCTCTCTCCAAGCACTTTTTAATGATTGCACTACTAGTTAGATGTTAAACTGCATTTCGTTGTACTGGTTTGCAATGACAATAAAGTTGAATCTGAATCTGATAAGGGTCTTCACTTGAAGGTCGATGGTTTCATGTTTCTCTTTTGGTTTTTCTATTATAGAAGGTCAGGTTAAAGCTGTTCAGTATCGGTTGGTAAAAACTATCTTTTTACATATTTATTTTTAAAGCATCGTATGTCAATTATTCATATTTTGGAGCCCAATTAAGATTAGTTTGAAACTTAGAATATCACGAAATACCTGCTGGTCGAAGTTATAAATAAAATAATTGAACGAAACAAACATTTCTGTGGAAATAAGATTTAGTTTGTCGACTTTGTGTTGATTTGAGTAAGATGAGAGGTAATAATAGCTCAATTAAGTAGTAAATAATTATCTGTTATTATTCAAAACAATTGTTTCTCTAAACATTCCTGTCTTCGTAGACAATGCAATATCCTTAAAAGTACAGGATAAGATTAACTAGAAATAAGATGAGACGTTACCTTATTGCATATTTTTTTCTCTGGCTTTCCATTTTAAAGAGCCACTGTTTCAGATCTAATTCAACACTGATATTTAAAAAGAGAGAGAGAGTTTAAGGAAGGAGTGGGGCGTGTTATCCCCATGGTGACGACCCACGACAACTTTATGATACTTTTTTACTGCTATTGTTGTGTAACTGTTATGTATGGGATAATGTATAGAACTCCCCTTCAGAGAAAGGCTTGCTTGCCTTTGCTAGTTTGTATGCCAGTAGATAACTGGCTTTCTTGCTGACGTCTTGAATTGTGGGTTCACGAACATAAATTTTTTGCTGATTACTTTCCCCGACTCTGTGACATGTGCAATCGTCAGGCTTAAAGAGGTTAGGTTCATGGTTGTTATCCCAACTGTTTCCTTCCAGGCAACAACTGAAGCCTGCGGGCCCATTCTTGCTAGCCTGGAGCATTAGCATGTCTTTCAACACATAAGAACCATCTGATGGAGCTTATTGTCTGCAAACGGCGCTCTATCACGAGTCACGTTGTGGCCTAGGAACACGCAGTGCTCTAGATATTTGGACGGGGCATGTGGTCTGAGCCCTACAGCCAGCGGCCTTTGCCTGTCATGGTTCCTGGTTCCTTCTCTGTGTTCCTTATTAATTTATCACTGCTTCGTTACTTCCCACCATCTCTCCATCCGTCTTATCCACTCGTCATCTGTCTCTCCAGGAAAAAAAGGGGCAAGGGAAAGGTAGAGATTAATATATAAGTAGGTGTTTAAAACAGTGTTGATGTATCGTAAATAAAGGTATTGTAATTTGGAACACCTTACTAACTTTGTAGCTCAACTTGTAAAGTACTGCATTAAAGGACCTCCATTTAACCACATGTGGGATTGTCAAACCAGATATGTGATCAGGCATGCAATGGACAATCAACCATACGCTTGGTGGACAATCATACTTTGACAAGGTCAAGGTTAGTGCCTTAGTAAAACACTGTTGAAGAAAGCATCAAGGCAATAGCATATCTCTCTCAGACACATGTGCCACTCACTTGGCCACAGCTGTTCCTGTGTGTGTGTGTGTGTGTGTGCGTGTGTATGTGTGTGTGTGTGTGTGTGTGTGTGTGTGTGTGTGTGTGTGTGTGTGTGCGTGTGTGTGTGTGTAAAGGCAGGTGAGCGTGTGTTTTGCTACAATCCATCAGTGTGTAGTATGTGTGTGTGAAGCCGTTTTGCATTGATTTAGCACAACTGTGACTTCACTCTTGCTCCCTCTCTTCTGCTGTGGCTCTCATTCCAGTAAGTGTACTTCAGACTTCAAGCCTCTTAGGAAAGTTTTTAGTAATATTTGTCTTTCTAAAAATGTTCCATTTAGCCAGGAGGAGAAGTCTGACATTTTACAAGTGAACATTAAGCGCTAGGCTAATTTATACATTATATATTGGAGTCCGGAGCACATGGAGTGCAAATATAGATAGGGTGCTTTTCCTTGGCTCAGTTTGTAGAAAATTCAAAACATTATTTTGCGTCTGTTTTTACATTAAAGTGTGCATTGGGCTAAAGGCTTGATCATTCAAGCACACAAACATTCACCAACGGTTCTATTCTAAATCATTAAATCAAGTATCATCACTTAATCAACCAAAATACAGTAAAAGTACTAAATCATAAGTTCAGACAATTTTCTAATCATTTTGTAAAACCCTCGTAGACGGGGAGAGTATGTAAAAGCTTCTTTAGTCTTCTCTCCCATAGGATTATGAATGAGGATTAGTCCATTAGTGAAAGTAAGGGGCCTCAAACTGACCTCTGTGGAACACCTTGGAACCAGCTAAAACCAAACATGCAGTCCTAGTAATGTACTACTAATAGATCTAGCAGTCAGCCACTACAAATGATCCCAACTGGCTATCAACCAATACTAGTTGATTTAAACTGATTTACAGATTAATTCATTCATTAACTGATGGCTCAGTATTAAGCAATGTTTCACCAATCGGAGAGCTTACAAGCAGTCCCTTCGATGTCATCAATGAATATGTAATAATCTAAATACAATTTACACTGTGCACACAAATTGCTATATGAGGTAATGAAGAATATTGCAATATGGTTAATATAAATTTTGCCACTTGTGACTCTTATCTATATTCACCTTTATACATGCTCACTACTGACAACAGATGACGTCAATAAAGAAATACACCTATTTTTTCGCTGTAATTTTCCCTCTCTTCAATCAATCTTTCTCTGTCACCCCAACCCTCCTCTCTCTCCTTGCTTTGCCCTCGTCCACAGGTCTTCAACCTCTCCCGTCCTCTCCTCACAGATGATTGGTATGTCTGCCATTAGTGCTGTTCTCACCTCATTTCTCACCCTGAGCACTCACCTTTCCTTTGTTTCTCACTTTCATCCAATTTCTTCTCTGATTTTCTCTCCCCTCTCACTGCTGTCTCTCGTAAGTTTCACCTCTTCCTTTTACTCTCTTCTTTCCCTCGCCCTACCTGACCTGTTTCTCTCTCTTTGATGTTTCTAATCCTGTCTCTGCCTCTGTCTCTACCCTTCATCCCCTCTCTCTCCCCCTCATCCCCCCCCCCCCTCTCTCTCTCTCTCTCTCGTCTTTCTTTCCACCTCTTCTGCTTCTCCTGATGAGTGCTATCTCTCTTGTTGGATGCTCACCATAAGTGCTTCCCTCTAGTTTGACCTTCATTTTATCATAGTTAAAATGGCCATTTTATTTGTGCCCTCTTATACATATAAATATGATTCTGCAGTGAATTTCCTTACGACAACTGAAGTGTAAAAAGTTACAGTTAAGTAGCGTGTCACTTCCCGTAGTCTCACAGGAAGTGTCCGTTCCTCGGGGGCTGAATGTCCTCCATTCTTTTGTTGTTATTTTATCTCATGTTCTGCTCTCATTCACACATTTGTCTTTTAACTTCAGCCTCCCTCTCTCCCTCTCTCTCTCCCTCTCGCCCCCCCCCTCCCCCGACTCTCTCTTACCCTCCTTCTTTTAGCGTCACGCCGTCGTGGTTACTGGCAGGTTGCCGTGGGAATAGCAGCTGCCATTCCACTACTCAGAAAACTGACAGGGCAGAAGTATAGACTTGTGTGTCTGTGTGAGAGAAGTGTGTGGTTGTATCTCTGTGTTTGTGTAGGGGGTGAGGGGGAGCTATTCTCTGCAGGCCTGTCTGTCTGTCTAAAACGTGCATGCTTGAAAGAAAATGTGCGTACACACACACACAAACACTTACACAAACACACACACACACACACACACACTCACTCACACACACACACACACACACGTACATACACACACACACACACACACGCGCGTTCACACCTGAACTTATTATGAAGCGCGCTGTTAATTTGTATGTTTGGGTGCATCCAACATCCCTTCCTCAATTAGGCAAGTTGTTTCGACAGGTGTTTATGTAACCTTCCCTAAGGCAATGTATAAATTTAATTAAATACATTTTTAACCTTATTAAATGGTAAAAAAAAATGAAAATATATCAAATGGCTCTTCTCTTCCATACGTAGCAATGACACTTGTCTGACCGGAGGTGGCGATGTTGCTGTGCTTGGACTTTGGGATGCTTTATTACCCTTAAAGCCCAGCCAACAACATAATACAGTAGAAAGTACACAGAGGTGGCGACCTTCTCTTTACTTGATATATTAATGCTTTATTGAGCTGCCCTGCTGTTTAACAATGCAAATCGTAAAAGCGGCAATTTCTCGAATAGCTCGCCGCTCAGCAGGCTGAAAAGTGTTACGAAATACATAAAGAGTGACGCCTGGATGAATTAAGCCCCCTATTAATTGTATTCCACAATAGCTCTAAAACTAAAAAGGGTTTAAAGCATGACCTGTCAGGAGGTTGATATTTAAATACTAAACATGTCATTGTTACCATTTAAAAAAACCTGTTTCTCGTAGCCCCGGGTTTGTTAAAAAGAAAGACCTCAGTCGACACAAAATTTGGTTTATATACCAACTGCCTCCAGCGTTATGAGGTAAAGCGTCCAAATATAACCCTTCAGAGAGGCCCTCAGAGTAAAGTCCCCCGTTCAGAAAACTGTGTTAGACGGTCGACGTGAACATTGTTATTTATAAACCTCGAGGTGAACCTGACATCTTTGGCTGCAAATGGCTGGGGTGCAAAGGCGAGACACAAATCCAACCACGGCATACACTTAATGTATGAGCCCGTCGTGATTGTGCTTTTTAATAAAAGAGACGAAGGGGCCCTGAGAACGGAACAAAAGAAAAAGCATTTAAGAAGCATTTCTTAAATGCTAATGAATGACTAATTGGATATTCATAAAAAAGTATTGTATCACGGTATTATGGAAATATGGTGACGATTTCACTGGCCAATTTCATTGGTGATGCTCAGTGAAATTATGCAAATTTTTTTTTTATAAATAGCCAAACTGCTGTTGAGTTTCAACAAAGAAACCGAACACAATGAATATGTTTTTCCCAGTCAACTTTTTTATTTCATTTAAGAGAACGACAGAAAAAAGTTTGGTCATCGTAAACATCTATATCTTTTTTTGTCATTTCAATTTCATCTCCACGCTTTTAAAAATACTGTAGTCTCTTCTACAACACATTTTTCCAAGGTCAACACTGTATCCAAGATGAGTTTTTTTTGTAAGTTTCATGCATCGACACAATGGATGGGATGGAGTGGCATGTGCGTACGAACACACGCGCGCGCACATACACTGAGGTACATTGAAAAATGTGGATGCGAGAACCATTTTTTGTATCATAATTCATAAATAATCTACTTTACCTACTTATACTCTCTCTGAGGGCTTACCTTAAACATAACTGAGACATCACAGAAATAAAAACAAAATGACACAACCTAATACAAACAAAATAATAGTAAAAAGACAATTGGAATAATGAAGACAATATAACACCGTTAATCAATATCAAAAAAGCACTTTGTGAAGGTGTCTAACCTCTTCATTAAAAGGGCTTGCATGATAGGACGCGAAAAAGAACGACACACACACATTGGACGGTGGGGTGAACGATGAAGCACTGCGATGGGACGCCTGCGGAGTGGAGCGTTGAGAGAGAGAGAGACGGAGGGCGGGACGGTGTGGAGAAGGAACGAGGAGGTCAACAGAAAGAAGAGGAGCCTAGAGTCAACTCAATTATAGGATCTATATAATGTGTGTGTGTGTGTGTGTGTGTGTGTGTGTGTGTGTGTGTGTGTGTGTGTGTGTGTGCGTGTGTGTGTGTATAGGACATTACAGAAGATCATGAAAGAAGATGCTTAAAATAACACACCATCGCACACAGTGCACACAATGCAAAATTAATAGTAACACACACACACACACCCCCTCTCTCATGTGTCTATATGGGACTTATCCAAGGACATTGGGCTAGCCCTTATGAGCAGATTAAAGCATACATACACACACACACAAACACAAACATACACACTTGGACATGCAAATGCGGGGAGGACATGCATAGACAAAAGACAAACGTACACACACACGAGTCAAATCGAAGAATATACAGCATAGAGTCATTCGGCGAGAAGGAACACATTAACGTCAAAGTTAAATAGTGCTAAAACAATATAGAGCTCATACGCACCCACAAACACACACATGCACCCTCAACAGTCAAAAAGATAATGGCTTGTTGAGACAAATGGTCGCTAAGCAACAGGAGGAAAAAAGAAAACGGTTACAGATATGGTTTCCATTTCTTCTCTCTGGGCCGGAGTGAGATGTGCTGGCATGTATGTGCTCACTCATCAGGGAATGTACTGAGCCCCCATAGTGATTCCTTAAAATAGCACAGAGTTTTAATATCAGCGATATCATTCGCCTCTTCATGCCTGGTTGTGGTTTCCTATTGGTGGAAAAACGTTGACATTGTGTGAAGCTTGAGTGATGTATATGATGTTTGAGTCTCTGTTACCCATCCCCATGGGACGGAACACAATATTGCTTAGTGTGTGTTTTAGTTAAAAACTATAGCTTATTAAAAGATAGTAAACAAAATATTGTATTTGGTTGACTATGCTAGCATTTGGAGCCCAAATCTCCACATACAGATCCTGAATGGCGAATTCCAGAACTCAGGCGTTTGTATCTAGTGCCAAGAATTTTACACATGACAGATCTTCAGAACCATGCTCAGCAATAATAGTTAATTACTAAAGACTCTCCATCTTAAAGCCCCACATGCAAGCTAAATTACCATGGCGCTAGTTTGTATAGTTCAAAGACCGCACCAGGGACCTCTCCGCTATACGTAACCCCCTCATTCTTACACATTCATAAAACACGTACGTCTTGGAAAGACATGCTCGTAGCTCGCAGCCAAGCAACCCCCCCCCCCCCGCTATGACCAAGTGCGTCAAAAAGGTGTTGAATTTGTACGTAACAGAGCGTGAACTGGTAGAGATGCCATAGCCGGTGGATTGGTAGCTTGAAATATGTATGATGAGCAGACCTTGGGAATGCGCTCTCTCTCTCTCTCTCTCTCTCTCTCTCTCTCTCTCTCTCTCTCTCACCTTTCTCCAAACTAAAGTGGTAATGGTTACAAAGTGGAGTCAGTCATGTAATAAATTGGGAGTGGTACGAACATCCACACACATTACATTTGTATACACACAACATGCGTAAAGGACAAACTAGTACCCACTGCCCCAAAAGAAAATCAAAAATATAACAACAAACTAGATTGTTGTTTAGTGTCGTTACCGTACAAACGTTTAACACAAAAATGCTATGTCCATGCTATGGTGTTTACATATAACATTGTTTGTTCAGGAAATGTAACTTCTAGATAAAAATTTGGCATTTCTTTCCATTTTTGGACATAGATTGCAAGGTTGGTCTCTCGTCATTATGAAGACGTTTAAAAAAGCTGTATCCATGGAAACAGATGTTCAACATACATTTTTCATTTGCAATTTTGAATTGGATGAAATTTGACACAATAAAGTTTTGAAAAACAATAAATAACAAAACTTAATGAAAATGAAAGATTATTTTTTTCTAAAACACGGAAATATATGAATCTACGCTGCCAACACACGTACCATAGACCTTGACACAATGGACAGATCTTTAAAAAAATCCCAATGCTAACATATTTGTAAGGGATGTCCCGTTCTGACCGTTTAATGTCCAGCCGTGGTATTTAAAATGTTAAAATGTACAATGGTCCAAAGAGGCAGTACTTGAACCTAATATTGGAACTGTACTTGTGTTCCCTTCATGTTTTGTTAGAGTGGGGCGGGGCATTCTCCTGTTCACAGTCTTAGGTGCCATAATGCTATCATCACAGGTGGCACGGAATACAACGTTGTTACAATTGTGGGGAATTGTATGTTTCCATTTGATAGGAACCTTAACTGCTGTATCCAAGGTGTCTTCGACTCAAAACAGAGCCCCCTTTTCCCCACCCTCACCGATGTCATAGAGATCAAATGTCTTATTCTCAAGGTTTGTGTGAGAGAAATGTCCCTATTGATCGTGTAAAAAGTAAAATGTGTGTGTGTGGGTTTGTGTGTAAGAGGAGAGGGCAGGTTAGGACTGGACACACAAAACTCCTGGTATTGAATCTCACATACATAAATAAAAATCATATTTTTTTCAGTTTAGTTTTTACAAGATCGTATAGAAACAAAGCATATGGTCATTGCTATTGTCGTCTTCGTCGTCACCGTCGTCCTGGTCAGTCTCTTCATAATGGCTTCCCGCTCCATTCTCCTCGTCGTCATAAGTATTTGTATTCCTTGGCACCGTCGAAGCCAATGTAATCCTTCATTTTGATTGGTCCACAGAGGACGTCCTTCAATACCGCTCATGAGTTGCTAGGCTAATTAGCATTGTGTCGGTTGGAGGGGTTTCCGAGCTCCAGCTTTCTCTCTTTCCCCATTCAGTCAGCTTTAGGTTAAGATAAACACTTAGATCGGGTGTTTTACTAGCAGTACCGACCTCAATCACATATTTGTATCAACTCTTTCAACTTCAAACAGAATCAGATTATGATCTTTTTTCTGATTGTACATTTATTTTCCTGTTTCTCTTTGAATATACTGTATATCTTTATAATTCCATAAAAGCACTCGTGTCAAACTTTCAATTTTAACCTCCTCCATGTCCTCCGTTTTGTATTTCCTTTTTCAAATCCACATCAAAACATTTTGGTCCATCCGTTGCTATCGTGCTCTCATTGTTATCGTACCTATGAGGTTTCTTTTTTACAGTTACAAGGTACAACATCAAAAACCAACACCATACATTTGTCTTTTTTTTTTTTAAATATTAAATAAAACAAACAAAAAACCGGGAGGGATTCGGAATTTGGAATTGTTGATTGGCTTAAATATGGGAGGCAGGATGGTTTGGCAGCGGATTGGCTGGAGAATAGATGGGGGCGGGGTTTGACTACAAGTAGTTTAACACTATAAAGTTTGACACAACGACGCAAGGACCTCTATGTGGCAGGAAGCTGTAAGGCAAGAGGAAGTTGGGGCTGGGGATGCAGAGTGTGCTATGTACACATTCTTTACAGTACATATTGAGTCACTAGAGGAGACGGCGTCTCACACTGAGACAGTGTGTGTGTGCGTCTTTGTGTACTGGACGGATGCATTGCACAGTGTATACAGGCAGAGGGGAGCAGGAGAGAAAAGAAAAAGAGTGGCGGGAGAAGGGGTTCTACGTCCTCGGGGGGGGGGGGGGGGGGGGGGGGGGCAATGTTGCCGTAAACGTATTGAGGAGGAAGAAGAAGAGTTAGAAAATAACAGCGGCTTGTTATTGTGTCAGTTCTCGTCTGTAGGCAAACCTTTCAGTTTAGCGTTACCTCACACCAGTCCATGCACCTGAGGGCTCCTCGCAGCCAAACGCCTTGTGTGTGTGCCTCCGTGTGAGTGTTAGTGTGTGTGGGTGACCGTATGTGTGTGTGTGTGTAGTTTGCACGCCATTGTGGATGGTGCTAGCTCCAACCTCGGTCTTTGAACCTTGTGTCTCCTTGTGTCTCTCGATGGACACCAGACCACTACTCAGCAGTTTTCAGGCTGGTTTCCCTTTCACTATTCAACACTGTACATAATATTAACGCATATATCGATGGCACAACCAAATTCACCGCCCTCTGTGGCTCCCATTTTTGCCTCGTGATAATCCCATCCAATGTATTTCTGTACCCAGCCACCGCCGTAAAAACATAGATTGTAAACGAATAGGATGTGAACTATCTGAGGAGATCTTTAGACTCTGTCCGTGTGGGATACAGTGGAGGCTTCGGTTATCATTATATTATCGATCGTTGACGACATCGAGACACACAACTGCGGGGAACGGACGGAACAAAGTCAAGACGGTTCTAGAGATTTCTGGTGGTGTCTGCGTGTCTACAATGTGTGTGTTTGTGTGTGTCGTAAGCGTCCTTGTCGGCAAGGGGTGGCTGGTGGGGGAGGAGAGGGGGTTCGGATCGATGGTTTCTTGTTTCCGTGGCGATGAGCGGTCCGAGGGTCACGGAACAACAAAGAGAGACGAGATGGATGGAGAGAAAGAAGAAAGGGAAAGAGTTTTCCTTTCACCTTTATATGTACCATCTTCCCTCCTTTCCTTCTTTCACCCTCTCTCTCCCGCAATCTATTTCTCTCTCTCCCCCACATTCTCTGACTCTCCATCCAATAAATCTCTCTCTCTCTCTCTCCCACTATCTCTTCTTCTCTTTGTTGCCCATCTCCCCCTCTCTTTCTCCCTTGCTCCCACCATCTCTCTCCCACTATCTCTTTCCTGCTGTCTCTCTCTTTCCCTCTGTTGCCCTTTGCGTCTCTATTTGATTTCCGAGCCAGCAATACTGAGTAGGTGCAAACTGAAATCTATAGGGCGGCATCCAGCATGTGTCATCCCTCCCCTCCTAGGAACTCGTCTCCTCTCTCCTCTCCTCTCCTTTCTTACCCCCTCCCCTCCTCTCCGGGGCCTGCTGCAAGCCCTCATCCCCCTCATCCCCCCACCCCCTCACCGCTGCTACCCAAACTAGCCCGACCTCTCATCAGGCCTTTCATGTCAACCACCAGCCCCTCCACCCCACCAGTCCTACCTCCACCTCCTACTCTCTCCCTCTGTCTCTCTCTTTGAACTGTGGCAGTACATTTCCCCTGTGGGGATAAGCCTCCACTCCCAACTCCTATCCTCCACACCTGCCTTCTTCATTTTCAAATCCCAACCCTAAAACCCCTAGCCTCTCTCCCTCTCCCACCCCCCAACCCTTCCACCACTCCTCACCCCGGTGGGGGGGGGGGGGGGTGTCTCTTAGAAGCTGGGAAAGTGGCAGTAGGCCTCGAGCGAGGACAGCAGGATGTAGATGAACCACATGGACACGAAGAGCAGCGACGTGATCAGCTTGCAAGTCCGCGGCCCCCCCAGTTCCCCGCCGGCCACCGAGGCGCGCCGGCGGTACAGCAAGATGGCCACGGACATGAACGCCAGGATGGTGAAGAGCGTGACGGAGAAGGCCAGGGAGCCCGGGTCCACGCGGAAGGCCTTGCCTCGGGAGCGCCACACCACGGCGGCGATGGTCCACGCCACGCCGATGCCCAGGAACACGTTGACGGCGTTGGAGCCCGTCACGTTGCCGATGGACGCGTCGGCGTACTGGTCCTGGATGGCGGCCACCTTGCTGGCGAAGGTGTCTGGGGGGGGAGGGGGGGAGAAGAGGGGGAGAGGGGGAGGAAGGGAGACCGAGATGTGAGTTAAGATCCATGATCCTCTTTTCATCCTTTCATCTTTGGATGATCATGACAATCCTAATTTCGCCCTGAAGTTTAGAAACGACAATAGAAGCGAAATATTGTTGTTGTTGGCGACGTTTTGTTGGTGTAAAGGGGTCACGCACATTTTTTACTGCGTTCGCTGTTTAGCTTTTGAATTGATTTTATGTGGTGACCCTGTGTTGGAATATCGATTTGATCTTTGGTGCTGTGTCAGATTTATTAACGATTGCGATTGACCATTCGAAAGTCTGAGGTATCGATAGCTCCGCCCATACAGCACTTTTGGTTCTCTTGCTACCTGGTCAACTACGGGTCCTACTATACACAACTCTCTAGCCCACAATGGTGAAGGGACACAATGCATGACCAACAAAGAGCCAGGTCTGGGCGTGTCAATGGTGGAACGGCACCATGAAAGACTATCCCTTGGTGTAGCGTGATACTCAAGTCTCTTCTTATATTCTTGAAAAAGAGAATCTTGACCGAAGGCAAAGACTCAATTTAGAAACTCTGTTGGTATGACGATGTTTGCACATCAGCCTACGATATATTCTCTTGCATTCCTCGAACCACTGTCACATGTCAGTAATTACTACAGAGTCCGATACAACCCATAATATGCTTCCGCACTCGACTACAGTAATACACGCTACAAAAATACAATATAAATCATCTCTTCACTCCATTACTACACACTACAAGAATGCAATACAAATAGGACTTTAAATGACTGAACATGGATAAAGGACTACTATGCAGTATCCTTAGTAGTCATTCTACTCCAGAGTAGTAGAATGTGCTACAAACCACTCGTTGCAAGGCTACCCCGAGACCATCTCTTTGACGAGCTTACCAAAGGAGAGACACACGAGCCAAAAAGACCTCCACTGATATTCACAGAGAAAAGAAGATATGACCTCAAGGCATAGCACACACACACACACACACACACACACACACACACACACACACACACACACACATCTACACACACACATCCACATCCACACACTATCAGACACTATTACAAAGACACACACTTTCACACAGACACAAACGCACGCACACTGTCAAGCACCCACACACATCATATAGACACTCACACACACTTTGACACAGACACACTATCAGATATTTTTACACAGACACATTCACACTGTCACACAGACAAACTCACACTCTCACACACACCTGGGGGGGGAGGCATTAATAATAAAGGCAATGTTTTATCAGGAAAGTTGTTCTGGAATTAATGCTGTGTGTGTGTGTGTGTTTCTTTATAATTCTTTATAATATAACATTTCCCATATGGTACCTGTGTGTATGTGTGTGTGTGTGTGTGTGTGTGTGTGTGTGTGTGTGTGTGTGTGTGTGTGTGTGTGTGTGTGTGTGTGTGTGTGTTTGTGTGATAATATATGTGGATTTGTGGATTTGGTGTGTAAGGGTGTGTATGTGCTGGGGAGCATGTACATTTGTTAACATGAGGGGTTTGTGTGTGTGTGTGTGTGTGTGTGTGTGTGTGTGTGTGTGTGTGTGTGTGTGTGTGTGTGTGTGTGTGTGTGTGTGTGTGTGTGTGTGTGTGTGTGTGTGTGTGTGTGAGTGTGTATACTGTATGCATATGTGTGTGGTGCATGTCCGTGTGTGGATGTGGCGAGGTAGGTGAGGGTGTATGAATGTGTGTATGTAAGATAAGTGAGCAAGACCGTTATGCCTTTAACCCTCCAAGCAAAGTGCATTCAAACACGAGAGAGAGAGAGAGAGAGAGAGAGAGAGAGAGAGAGAGAGAGAGAGAGAGAGAGCGCGAGAGAGCGAGAGCGAGAGAGAGAGAGCGAGAGCGAGAGAGAGAGTCAGCAGCGGAAGAGCGAGCACAGCAGCTAGTGTGTTTTAATTACACAGATGCTCTTCACGGCACCCTGGCGACGTACCCACCCTGAGACAGAGGGAGGGGAGGGAAAGGGAGATAGGAAAGAATAGGGAGAGAGAGAAAGAGGGAGAGAAAACGAAGGCGATTTAAGAGAACGGAAGACGGATGGGCTGGCAGAGCAGCAATGGAGGATGAAGCTGAGCAAAATGTGGAGAGAGAGAGAGAGAGAGAGAGAGAGAGAGAGTGAGAAAGACAAAACCCATCCAAATCAAAGGTGGTCATTCTTCATTATCTTTCCAAAGTAACAATAGTCATTATTTGCTAACCTTTTGAACCTTCACTTTTTTAAATGCCA
The DNA here is from genome assembly GCF_949987615.1 of Pollachius pollachius. Lineage (NCBI taxonomy): Eukaryota > Metazoa > Chordata > Actinopteri > Gadiformes > Gadidae > Pollachius > Pollachius pollachius. Next base: position 5,126,558 of record NC_136953.1, on the reverse strand, counting down.
TGGTTTTTTCAGTGTGAGTGAGTGTGTGTGGGTGTGTGTATATGTAAGTGGGCACGTCTATTCAACCCCTTTCAATGGCAGCAGGTGTTTGAAAAGCGAACGTCACAGATTGTACGCAAGGTATCATTAACGCGGTATCGACGTGCGATGGCGGTGAAGAAGGGGAATAAAATAGCCCCACTAGACTTCTGAGTTCCATTTGCTCTTTTTTTATTCTGCCATCCTGACTCACGCAAACTCTCTGTCTCCAACAGAGTGACTCCTGACGAAAGCATTCACACAGAAGACTGGAACTGTTCCTCAATATTTCAAACTTGAAGGCTTTCTTCCTCTGTCTCACTCCATTTCTCTGTCTCTCTCCCTTTCTCTGTCTCTCTAACTTTCTCTGTCTCTTTCCCTGTCTCGCTCTCTGTCTCTTTCTCTATCTCTCTCTTTTTCTCAGTCTCTCTCCCTTTCTCTGTCTCTCTACCTTTCTCTGTCTCTCTCCCTGTCTCTCTGTGTCTATTTCTCTATCTCTCTCTTTTTCTCTGTCTCTCTTCCTTTCTCTGTCTCTCTCCCTTTCTCAGTCTCTCTCTTTTTCTCTGTCTCTCTCTATCTTTCTCTCTCTGTCTCTCTCTCTCTCATCTCTCTCTCTCTCTCTCTCGCCCTTTCTATTTATCTCTCTATCTTTCTCTCTCTGTCTCTCTCTCTCGCCCTTTCTATGTATCTCTCTATCTTTCTCTCTCCGTCTCTCTCTCCCCCTCTCCCGCTCTCCCCCTCTCCGTCTTCAGACCTGTCAGACCCACCCCCAGCCTCCACGATGGTGTGTGGGTGCAGACAAGCCTCACCACTCTCCACCAGGCTGTAATTTCATACGACGGGAAGTGGCTGGATGGTCCATCGGTTAAGAAGGGCTCAAACTCCCAGCCCCAAAGGCACTGGGTTCAATCCCCCCCCGCCCCTCCATGTCCACAGCCTAACCTGTGGGCGCCTAAGTACGAGACGACCCCTCCTTAACGACATGAGTCTCAACTGACTGTATCCGTCGGATACGAGCGTCAGATGAATAACGATACAGTGATCACGAATCAGGGGGTCTGGAGACAGCCTAACGCAGCCGTCACCGTGATCAATATCCAATCAAAAGGACTGAGGGAGAGTGCTAACGTGGTGCCACGGCGGCCAGCGCTAGGAGGGGATGAAATGTGTTTATCGTGGGAAAACTTTCATCCGAAGCCAAACATTGAGGATCCGACGGAGGAGATTGACCAGTGACACCTGAGCTAACCCCATCCCACCCCCCCCCCTTCCCCCTCAAGCCAGCTATGTTAAGATTGACCCCAAACTGCCACGAACATAACGTAGCAGTCACAGATTACGCGTGTGTTCGGGTTTTTTCTTTTTTTCGTTTTTTTTTAATCGGATGAGAACAGCGATGCGTTAGAGTCATTAGACGGAGGCGAGGGTGCTTATTTTGGCGTTAAAATAGATGTTAGGAAATATGAATAATATATGGAACTAGGAAATGGCCTACGCTCATGCGACTGAAAGCTTATATGTGATTGGTGGGCTCGGGTCACGTGACCTCCTCCTCCTCAGCACTCTAGCACAGGCTGAAGACAGAGACATGAACCGGGGATGGCTATTCATGTATCACAGCCCTGCAAGTGCTTACACACACACACACACACACACACACACACACACACACACACACACACAAAGTGTTCCACAAACATGCACACATAAAATACACATGCACATTTTGCAGAGAAATACATAGGTCAAGGAAGCACACACAAACACACGCACACACACACACACTGCATATACTTTTTCAGCATGTAGATAGTCCACCCTTCCCGGACTCTGGGAAATTATTAATGATGCAGTGTAAAAACCTAGGATGCATTGAGAGATAGAGAGACAGCGAGAGAGAGAGAGAGAGAGAGAGAGAGGGACAGATACTGGGGGTGTACTGAAGATAATCACATGGAAAAGGGCGTTCGAATAACACACTGAGTTGGTAAAGGCAGACGAGAATGACTGGTTAAAGAGGGAGGAAAGAGAGAGAGAGGGACTGCAAGACGGAGCTGGAGAGAGGAGAGGGAATGGGCGAGAGAGGAGCGAAATAAAGGAGAGAGAGGGGAGATAGAGAGAGCGATGGAGAGCAAGAGCGAGAGAGGGGGGATGATGATGACAGCTAGAGGATGAGAGCCAGAGGATGGAAGAGAGGGTGAAGGATGGAAGTCAGGAGAAATAAAACGAGGAGGAGGAAAGTAAAGAGAGATGACAGTTCGAGGCGGGCTGTTCCCGTAGACAGATAGGGTTCAGTCAATAACACATCGAACGTGAACACAAGCACCCTCACACACACACACACACACACACACACACACACACACACAGACTTACACGCACACGCATGATAAGATGCTATCCATAATGTGACACAATGCCATTTCAGCTTTCACTTCCAACAAACCCAGACACACACACACACACACACACACACACACACACACACACACACACACACACACACACACACACACAAACACACACACACACACACACACACACACACAACCAAGCACACCTACACACACGCACACAAACACCCGAGATCTGTGCAGAAGGAGATGGTATTTTTGTCAGACGGTCTGCCCTCCCATTTCCTGTCACTGCGCGGAGACAGGAAGTACTTCATGGCATAACCTCCCCGACAACAACAAGCGGTCTCCAGCCGCCCCGGCCAATCCGTAGCGCGAACAATAACTCGGTAATCTGTTGTCCCCACGCCGGGTGTGTCGCCTACTGTGCTCTTTTCTCCCGGCTTTTGTAAATCGCTCGACAAGAGATTAGCGAAACGTGAGCGTATTGTTTTGTTTTTTTTAACGGTTGTTAGCATAAAACAGCGCCGGACACGCTTGCATGCTCAACCGGGACGCAAACACACACACAAAACGCACACTGTCAAGCACCCACACACATCATATAGACACTCACACACACTTTGACACAGACACACTATCAGATATACGTGTACACGGATATGCAACAATAAACACCCAACCACCTGCGATCATGTGCCTCCTCGCTTAAAAAAACCTGTCCTCACAAAAACACAC
>NC_136953.1:5108448-5113448 GCF_949987615.1 Pollachius pollachius | reverse complement strand
CCACCCAACCACCAACTAACCACCAACTAACCACCACCCAACCAACCAACCACCACCACCCAACCACCACCCAACCACCAACTAACCACCACCCAACCACCATCTAACCACCACCCAACCACCACCCAACCAACCAACCACCACCACCCAACCGCCACCCAACCACCACCCAACCGCCACCCAACCACCACCCAACCACCACCCAACCACCACCCAACCACCACCACCCAACCAAACCCCCCACTCCTCATCTACACCCCCCCTCCCCCTCTCCCCTCTCCCCCTCTCCTCCCCTCTGCGCCACACATCACATACGATAATGTGTGTTGGCGTGTGTGCGTGCGCGTCATGTGTCCATTCAGCATGTATTCATGCATGCGTGGCTGCGTCTTGGCGGGGGGGGGGGGGGGGGCGTGGCTTGTCCCATGGCTCCAGGATTACCACGGCGCTGCACTAAACACATCAACATCGTCAACACAGCACTGTACCCTCCATAAAGGGCTGGCGAGAACGGCCAAGTGGAGGAAAGTGAATATTATCCTTATGCAAGCAGCCATGGTTTCCCCGCATGGCCGCGTTCCCGAGCGCTAGTTAGTGTAACCTCGGAGTCGGCTGCTGCGGAGCGAACGCACTGTAGCGTTTAACCCACAAGCACACGGAATGGCATCGTATGCTCGCTCTGTGATCCACTGCTTGTTCTCTTTCTTTCTTTCTTTCTTTCTTTCTTTCTTTCTTTCTTTCTTTCTTTCTTTCTTTCTTTCTTTCTTTCTTTCTTTCTTTCGTTTCGTTTGGTCGTTCTGCCTCTCGCTCTTCTCGCTGTCGTTTATTTTCTTCCATTCGTTGGTGCCTTCGTTAATGAACACGTCGCAATTTGTTCCTTCGCTCATACATTTGTTCATTCAATGGTTTATGCGTTCATTCATTCTTTTTTTCCTTCGTTATTTTGATCTCTCCTTCTTTCCTTTTTTCATTCTTTCCTTCATTCCTTCTTTCCTTCTTTCTCTCGTTCTTTTGTACATTCTGTATTTAGCCTACCGTGTAATGGACAGCTAGGTGGTATTAACGCAAAGGCACTCGACCTGTGTGTATGGTGTGTGTATGGTGTGTATAGTGTCTGTGTGTGTATGCAGTGTATCCCAGGATGGCTGCGTGTATTTACTTGATGTTTTTATGTTGTCATCTTTCTAGGTTGGGCTGAACACCTGCTACCCACCTGGGTGTCTTGTTAGGCAGTCTCCACGAACACACATCACACGCAAACGCACAATCAAACACACACAGAGGCAAGTGCGTGCGTGGACCGGTTTGTGTGTGCATGCACACAACAACCGACTTGTGCAAACACAATCACATATAGTTTGAAAACACAAAACTTTTGAGGAGACGAACGAATAGGAGAGAGAGAGGGAGAGAGAGAGAAAGAGAGAGAGAGAGAGAGAGGGAGAGAGAGAGAGAGAGAGAGAGAGAGAGAGGGGGAGAGAGAGAACTAAGGCATAATCCATTTCAAGTGGGCAGTCAATCTTAAAGATTGCATTGCAAATTGGCATAGCCTTTGAATGTGTGTGTGGTTTCTGCATATATATTTGTGTGTGCATGTATGGGAGTGTGTGTGCATGTGTGTGTGTGTGTGTGTGTGCATGTGTGTGTGTGTGTGTCTGTGTGTGTGTGTGTGTGTGTGTGTGAGTGTGAGTGTTTGTGTGTGTGTGTGCGTGTGAGTGTTTGTGTGTGTGCGTGTGTGTCCGTGCACGAGTGCATGCGAGCGTGCTTGTGTATAATGTATATGTGTGAGTATCTGCATGTTTTGTTGTTTATGTGTGCATATGTGTGTGTGTGTGTGTGTGCAAGTGTGTGTGTGTGTGTTTGTGTGTGTATGCGTGTCCATGCATGTGTGTGTGTGTGTGTGTGTGTGATTGTGTGTGTGTGTGTGTGTGTGTGTGTGTGTTTTCGCTAAGAGACGGATGACGGAGCGTCAGCCTGATTTGATTTGTTGAGTCCTCATCCCATTACTTAATAAACCCAACCCCTCTCTCTCTCTCTCTCTCTCTCTCTCTCTTTCTCCCCCTCTTTTTCTCTCTTTCTTTCCAACTCGCTTACCAGTTTTCCTTCTATTTTTCCCCCTCAATCCCTCTCTCTGTCTACAGTCAAGTGTAATCTCTCGGCCTCTCTCTCTTTCAAAGGATCCCTCCAGCTCTCTGTATGTCCCTGATTTACAACCCTGTGTGTGTGTGGGTGTGTGTGTGTGTGTGTGTGTGTGTGTGTGTGTGTGTGTGTGTGTGTGTGTGTGTGTGTGTGTGTGAGTGAATGTGTGCGTGTGCCTCTAAGCATTTTGTTTTGAGGACGCTTTGGTGATTTGAAGAGAAAAGAAACACACACAGAGAAACACACACACACACACACAAACACACACAAACACACATGATATTTTTGAAAATATTCCAGAGGCCTGTTAACTCTGTGTCATATGGCATTCAAACTGAGATAGAAACAAAGGAATGTCAAGGGTACAAGTAATATTTTTGGTCAATAAATTCTGACCAAAGGTGCGGAGATTCTGGAAACTTCTCACAGAATCCCAATGTTTGAAGTCCTTTACGGACTTAGATGAACTGCTCCCTCCCTCATCCCATTGGATGAGGCCAGATTTCATGCATAAGCTCAATCACTGTTCTCTCATTCTCACCCTTTCGTTCCAGTATGAAGAGTACCAGTGGTTTGCCACCAGTGTGTTAGGGAACACTGGTGTGCCTTGAGGCATGGCTAGGGGAAACTTTATGGGCTTCACTGAATATTCTTCAGACAGCGAGGCCAGTGAGCGAGTAATAACTAGAGTATTAAAAGTGATTAATGTTTACAATATAATGAGGGGATGTGATTCAGTATTGTTGAATTATTCCTTGTTCCTGCTCCATTTCAAAACATCATTTTGACAAATAGTGCATTTGCTTTTTATCTGGGTTTTTTTGAGCATTTTCTGTGTGTGAAATATTATGAAATGGCTAATAGCTTACAACCTAGCTGTATATATTAAAAGTAGCTATCATTTTATGATAATAATAAGCAGGACATTATTTCCTAATCATTCCCTGGTAATTTAAGTTGGTTTATATTTATGTTTACTTCTGGCTTGAATCGTGGTGTGCCTTAGCCTCAAAATGATGATCGGAAAACACTGATCAGACGCAATCAGAACCACTGATCATTGCCGATAAGTACCAATGATCGGAAACGATGGTAGTCACTGATCGGAAACGATGGGAATCTCTGATCGGAAATGATGGGAGTCACCGATCGGAAACGATGGACACCCTTTGGGCATATTGCCTTAATAAAAGGAGCCGAAAGGCTTTGTTTATCAAGAGACGTGGGGCCATTCGGGGGGTGGAGGGACCTGGGAGCCAAGACAACGTCTATGTAAATGGACATTTGTTCAGTGATATATTGGTAGAGAAAGAGATAGAGAGAGGGCGCGAATTAGAGAGAGAGATAGAGAGAGTGTGTGAGAGAGAGAGAGATAGAGAGTGTGTGAGAGAGAGAGATAGAGAGAGTGTGTGAGAGAGAGAGTGCGACAGAAGTAGAGAGATTTATAGAGAGATATGGCGATGACGAAGAGAAGGAAAGCAATAGTTCTAGAGCCCCCAAGGAGAGCTGTGATATTAACCTGCCTAAACACTCCAGATACATAATAATGAGGAAACACACACACACGCCCAGCGCACACACCCCCACTCACACACACACACTTACACTTAGACACACACCACTCACACACACACACTTGTACACACAGACACACACACCCACACAAACACACACACACACACACCACTCAAACACACACACGTGCACACACACACACACACACACACACACACACACACACACACACACACACACACAATGCCTCCATCAACCTACTCACAGTTCCACCCACCTTCCCACTCCCACCCACGCCTCCACAAAGTGTCTTCCAGCGGAGATATGAGCGAAAGAGTGACAGGGCCTAGCGTCTGGCAAAAGATTGAATGGCTCGGTGATGAGATGATGAAGAGAGATGGACGGAGGAGGAGGAGGAGGAGTGGAGAGTCTTGAACGTGTTGTTGGCTTTGTGTAGATAGTAGCATGTGATGCTGATGGAGAGGAGAGGGGGGGAGGAGGAGGAAGAGGTGGCCTAGAGTAGAGGAGGATGGAGGGACCGGGTCTGAAGGAGGAGATGAAGGGCTTGAGGGACGAGAGGGAAGACAAGGTGGGGGGGGGGGGGCGGGGGGCGGGGTCTAGAGAGGAAGCCTGGTGTGATGTTGATGAGGTGATTCGTTCAAAGGAGCCGGGCATTCCAGCCCCTGCTCCAGATTGCATTGATTGAGGCCAAAGATAATCTACCTCTCAGAAGAGCGTGTTTTGTACAGGAGAGCGCAGAGGCGGTTGAGCTGACGGAGGTACACCCTGTTCAATGGCCTGGGAAGGGATGCTGGTAAAGCTGAAATATGTGGTTGTGTTGTCTGTTGTATATGGACGCACATGTAGCGTTACCTTGGTTTGGGGGGAGGGGCTGAAAACAGAGAGAGGGGCGGGAGAGAGAAAGAGAGAGAGAAAGAGAGAGAGCGAGAGAGAGAGCATGAGGGCAGAAAGCAGCAGGTATAATGAATCAGCGATAGAGAGTGGCAGAGAGAGGGTGTGTAAGAGAGGGAGAGAGAGAGAGGGGGGGGAGAGACGGATAGAATCTGACACTATAACACAGGATGTAGCGAACGTATACGGTTGCTACGGCAACCGATGGAACAGGGTCGAAGTAGAGAGAGGGAAAGGGAAGTAACAATTCCCTTTGCCTACACACATACAGACACACACACACACACACGCACACACACACACACACACACACACACACACACACACACACACACACACACACACACACAAACATACATTAGTCTGGCCCAATTGCTTGCACTTTGCTGTAAATGTGCATACTGGCGTTAATGCACATTAGTGCACACACACAC
>NC_136953.1:5093448-5100948 GCF_949987615.1 Pollachius pollachius | reverse complement strand
TGTGTGTGATGGAGTGATGAATGGAAAGAGATCCAGAGAGAGAGAGAGAAAAAGAGAGAGAGGCGGGAAGTAGATTAATAGGAGGGAATCGGCGAATGATGCATTATGAGTAATGAAAGAGTGAGCATCAAGGGAAGAGAGGGAGAGGTATAGTGAGGAGATGGATAGCAGAAAGAGAGAGAGAGAGAGAGAGAGAGAGAGGACGAAGTAAATAAGAGAAGAGAACAGTGTATGTTACAGAAATGAAAAGTGACAGAGCAAAGAAAAGGAACAAGACTACAGGGAGAGAGAGAGAGAGAGAGAGAGAGAGAGAGAGAGAGAGACTACAACAAAGTAAAGGAGGCCGAAGACAGGGAGTGCTGTAACAGGGATACAATTGTTTATGGATAAAGAGCTTTGCCTTTAATCAAGTGTGTGTATGCATGTGTGTGGATGTGTGTGTGTGTGTTTGTGTTTGTGTGCGTATGTGTGTGCGTGTGTATGTGTATGTGTGTGTGTGTGTGTGTGTGTGTGTTTGTGAAAAACACTGAGTACCACATTGAGAGGAATAGATCTGTAACCATTTTTGACGCACAAACAACACACACACACACACACACACACACACACACACACTTTTACACACATACACACATATACACGGACACACGCACACACATACGCACGGTAGTAAAGCCATGAAAAAGCTTTTAAGGTTGGTAAATTAGCTGCCTTGAGCTACTTAACTCTGACTGCTCAGGGACTCTGGGTGTGTGTGTGTGTGTGTGTGTGTGTGTGTGTGTGTGTGGGGGGTCTCAGGGGGTTGCTTAGAGTAGGGAAGACGGGGAAACAGGAGAGGAAGGGCTCTCTCTCTCTCTCTCTCTCTCTCTCTCTCTCTCTCTCTCTCTCTCTCTCTCTCTCTCTCTCTCTCTCTCTCTCTGCTACTATTACTGTATGTGTTATTTTGATGTTCAACTCTCTGCTGTAAGGTTCTCTGTCCCCCATCTTTCCCTTATCTGCAACTTAACGACTGGTATTTGAATTCAGTGTAAGTAGCTTTGGATGAAACCTTTATGCTAAACCCACCAGAATAGGGGAAACATATCCCAGCGAACTAAAACACATCATGTGACTATCCATACATTGGACAACACGACTACCAGTGCACCGCTTGAAGAAACCAACAACAGACGAGAACACCTTCAAGGCGAACCCAACACTCCAGGCGTCTGCTGCGGCTATCATTAAAAACACATTACCGGAGAACCCTCCCCCCGGACCCCCATCTCCCAACGCAGAACCGCCGAGGAACGGATCGTTCTCATTCCGCCGCGGAAAGCCCTTCTGTCACCTCTGAGCACGGCGTGCCATTAATTCACTCGTTAACAATGGCCGCGGGGCGCTCCCCTTGTGTGTGACCGTGCAAATCATACACACCCCGAAAACTCATCTCCCAAAACAACCGCGACGCGCGTCCGCGTCGGGTCGCCCGTCTCAGCCCTGCGGCAGGTTGCTACGGCAACTCTTCGGAGGAGACCGCGGCCGAGCGTCGGAAACAGTGTTCGGATAAAAAAAGAAGTTTGCAAAGCGATGGCAACCGGCCAACTGTGGAGAGCTTGGTGCAGATTCCCGAGATGTTTTGGGATGTTTTTGGAAAAAGTGGCAGAGGAATTTTAAATCTCTTAGGGATTGGGGTTTGTGGGAAAGTGGGAGATAATGTGTTTTTTTGTCCGACTGTTTCCCCTCAATGTCCTGTGGGACATTACAAAATAATTTGATAAGGTAAAACCGCAAAGACTGGCCCAGTCTCCAAATACCCTAAACTGTAAAACTGATACGGACATGATTTGTTATGTGAGGCAACGCACCCCGTTGAATCTGGGACGGACGCACAGGTGCATTGTGAAGTTAAAATGTTGAACTTCGGTCCACAGATAAGCACATCATTTACCATTTAATTGGACAAACAACATTCAGGTAGAAGCCTTGGTGCACTAACTCCGGTTGGCCAGAGTACATTTATTCATGCCCTGCGTTCGGACACAGAAGATAAACTCAAAGACCCACAACCGTACCCCAAAGGAACCGGCATCTCTGTTCTACCCCCAGACTGCACCGCATACAAAGAGGGTAAAGAGCCGGTTAGCTCCCATCCACGAGATATTTTTAAACTTCAAAGCCGCAGAAGGGGCATTAAAAACATTACTGCCAAAAGTAAACCTTCAAAATATAAAAAGAAACCGTTGTCCGGTATCCCCGCTGCGCTCGCAGATCTGTATCCACAACTCTGGCCAACAAACCAGAGAGACATGAAGGGTTTAAAGAGACGAAACCAATCGAGTGGAAACTTGAAAGCGTTTTAAGCAAACTTGGCAGGACACGAACGCAGCGAGAGAGATCAGCAGAGTTGAGAATGGAGTGGTTGGTTGCATTCATAAAAGCGTGGGCTGATTTTGTGTTTCACAGAACAACAGACAATGTCGCTGACTTCATACGACAGGGACGCTACAAAGTAATCATATGCTCCGACTTCTGTTGCGAGCGATTATTTCATTTGTTGGTGGAATCTTTTGATTTAATGAACCCATGTTATTTATGTTCATGGAAGTGTTGCTTTCATATTTGATATGCTCCAGCAGCTATTCTTAGAACAGCTTTGTTCTTTTTTCATGTATTTTCCTGCAATTCTAATACCAAAGGATAATGTGAAGTACTTTCAAACCTCACTCGCTCTCTTTCTCTCAGTCTCTCTCTTTTTCCCTCTCTCTCTCTTTCTCTCTCTCTCTCCCTTCCTCTCTCTACTGTCTTGCTTGGGAGAGACCATATTTAATCCATTCGGCTGACCAAGGCTTTTCTGTAGTAATTAAACAATCAATGTGAGCGATCGAAGTGTATTAGTCAGGCACGCATGCAAGCACACACACACACACACACACACACACACACACACACACGCACGCACACACGCATGCACGCACATACACACACACACACTGTATCTGAGCTCTTAAAGTTCACGTTAGAAGAATAAAAAATTGGTTTTAGAAATCAATTTTATACAACTATCGCAGAGGAACGAAGAATACCAATAATTTGCTCTTCATTACGAAGCAACTCACTGGAATAACTGTAGAGAGAGAGAGAGAGAGAGAGAGAGAGAGAGAGAGAGAGAGAGAGAGAGAGAGAGGGAGAGAGAGAGAGAGAGAAAGTGAGAGAGAGAGAGTGAGAGAGAAAGAGAGAGAGAGAAGGAGAGAAGGAGAGAGAGAAGACGAGGATGTAGCAGAAACCTGAAAGCCATCTGGCGCGGAGGTAGAGACAGAATGTTAGTTTGCAGTTCTAAAAATCTACTGTAAGGGAAAAGAAGATGACAGCAAGAAGGAAGCAGTGAAGTGTTTAGTGGAAGAGATTAGAAGCTGACGGAGAGAGAAAGAGAGACACACACACATGCAGGAAGAGAGAGGGAGACAGAGAGAGAGGAGAGAGGTAGAGGAGGGGAAAGAGATGGATACAGAGAAACTGAAAGACAGAGAAGCATTGAGAAAGCAATAAAAAGACAGGGAGAAAAAGGGAGGGAGAGTGGGAAAGACAGTGAGATGGAGAGAGAGAGACACTAAGCTGGAGAGAGACAGACATTGAGATGGAGAGAAAGGAGAGAGGTTTAGGACGGGAAAGAGAATAGATACAGAGAAGCTGAAAGACAGAGAGGCAGAGAGAGAGAGAGCTACATAACCCACTGTGAGTGTGAGAGATAAAGAAAGAGGGACAGAGAGAAGAAGAGAGAGAGCAATTGTAGAGCATCATAACGGGGCTAGGTGGCCCTTTCTAGACCTAAACAGTAAAGAGTCTGCATGTCACACACACACACACACACACACACACACACACACACACACACACACACACACACACACACACACACACACACACATACACACACACACACACACACACAGCCTTAGAAGAGCCAGGGGGGGGGGATTTGGGGTTCAAAGGAGGTGTTATTTCGGGAAGCGCTTCAGGCTCTCTCTCTGCTTAGTGACAGACGGAGGAACAGGTTGTAGCTATCACACAGTCCACCAGACACACACACACACACCCAAACACACACACACACACACACACGAAAAACACGCACACACACATGAAAACATGCACACAGTCACACACACGTAGGTGCACGAGCACACACACGAGCACACACAAACACACACACACACTTGTGTTATACGTCCTCCCGGCTGTGTCTAACATGATCTAATACCTTCAAATGTGTTTGGGTAAAAGCTCAAAGCTCCGCCGTGTCGGGACAGATGCTAAATGATGTTGTTTTCCTCTTCATGTCCAAGCCAGACTTCTCACACAGAGCCCCGTTCCAAGGCAGTGGAAAAACCTAGCCCGCCGCCGCCGCCGCCACCCGTGCTATGCGCACGCTTAGACATCATGACTGCATTCATGCCTTGCCTCTGTGTGCTTTGGGCTATTGCGTTTTTGTGTGCGCACGTCTTTTCATCCGCGCATGCGTGTGTTGATGCTACGAGCTTGTGTGTACTGCCTGACAACCGCCCTGCGTTTCTAACCAACCCTTTTGCCTCGTGTTGAATTGTGATGTGTGTGCGTACAGTAAGTGCGTGTGCATGTGTGTGTGTTCCTGTGTGGTTATGTGTGCGTGTGCCGGTGTGTGTGTGTGTGTGTGTGTGTGTGTGTGTGTGTGTGTGTGTGCGTGTGTGTTTGTGCGTGCGCCTGGCCTCTCTGACAAGCGTTTGATCTACAGCCCAAAGACAGCAGATCACACACGACCTCAGCGACTCACAACATGACACGACAAACACAACATCAGAAGGCCTAGCCCAGCTCCGTACAGACACACAGACGCGATCAAACATGAACCCAATGGCCATCCTACTACTAATTCATTAAACAACAGACGCCTGTGGACATCTCGCTCAAGGAGGCCTACAGGTCAGACCGCCGACATCGGGGGTCCGGTAGCCTTCTGCTGGTGGTCACATCCTCCAACCCCTACACGACTATCACCCGTCTCATCCTCAATGAATGTTAAATCCCGGGTTCGCCTCTCGAGCGTGTCCAACAGATTCAGAGCGTTGTAGTATGTGCTGGTGTGTGCGAGATGCATGGCACACCACCGGCGCCAATTGCTCTTGCGACGTTATTTTCCTGGCTTGTAGCACCTATAGCGTTCCCATTTGTCCTCGTGGCACTCGCTACACAAGGGGTCATTGTTGGCCAGCCATTGTTATTGTTAGCGCCATTCAACTCTGTAGCAAACCAGCTCGAAAACAAAAAACACCTTTACTTTGTATTGCGCACGAAGCAAGACCGTGCAATGCATAAACTGGTGACCGGATTAAAGCAGCAAAGTAATCACGTGTGTAAGAGCATTTGAAATTGACATTAAAATGACCAACGTGGTACAAACACAAAGAAAATACATCTCATCATGGGCGCAGCCATCTGTCTGTGTCGAGTCATACGGCCGGCCTCACTGAACTCGGTGGACCCTCAGAATTCCCCGATATTGCGACCAAAAGGGTGGGCGTGCCTCGGTGAAATCCCGCAAAAAAAAGCTGGGAGATTTTTCCACTTTGCAACTCGTGCGGTTGGTGTACGAGCCATCTGGAACACACCATTTGTTCCCTCCTCCTAGCAAAGTGCAGACACGCGGCTCAGCTGCTGCACTACACCGGCTCTGAGTTGGTCTGTTTCTGCGAGAGTGCGCGTGTCTGGCTGCAGGACTACAAAGGGCCCGCCACGCCTCGCCTCTCGTCTTTATCGCGCCTGGTGAATCGTTGACGCGTGGAACGAAGCGCCGCACGTCACTCTGACTGATGAGCGCGGCTCCGCGTCCGGATTAAAATAACCCTCAGGAGTCGTCGGTCGGGCGGCGGGCGTGAGGACAGCGGGGGACCAGCGGAGGATAGCAGTGAACATAGACGTGATGTGAATACGGATCAAAAGTACAACGCTTTGGCTTTAGGTTTTGACTATGAGAGCTAAACTTTTGATTTATGTTCTATTTTTTTTATCTTCCTTTTTATATGATATCGTATACAGATTTTTGTCTTTCTTTTTCTGTATTTTTGCATTTTTTCTGCACCGATCCCTTGCGTGTGAAAGCCTTGTTGGAAATAAAAGTACGCGACAAAGATCCCTCATTGATAAATACGGATACAGTGGCATTTGAAGAAAAAACTGTCTAGCAAAAATAAAACACACAAACACACACACACGCACAGACAGACATTCATGTGCACAGACACACACACACACACTGTCACGTGCACGGAGGTGGAGGGCGGTGCAGCCAGTGAACAGGTGTCCTCCCAGTGTGCTGCAGACTGAAACTCATAATTACCAGCCTGGGGAGAAGACTGCACACACACACACAAACATATACACACAGACACACACACACGCACAACAAATCTTGCACTGTGTGTGTGTGTGTGTGTGTGTGTGTGTGAGTGTGTGTGTGTGTGTGTGTGTGTGTGTGTGTGTGTGTGTGTGTGTGTGTGTGCGTGTGCGTGTGTGTGTGTGTGCGTGTGTGCATGTGTGCGTGTGTGTGTGTGGTAGTTGGCTGTGACAGGGCGGGTCTGTGTTGCAGGGTCAGAGAGATGCTAAGAATAATCCTGTCCTGCTGAGGCCTCCACCCCTCGGTAAAACACACACACACACACAACACACACTGGCACATGGACACACACACAGTGTCTTCCTCTGCTTAGAACACTTCAAACTCCAAACCCAAATTAAAGGTACACATACAGGGTACACCAAGGACAATGAATCTCTTTGCTGGTGTCTGCTTGCACACACACACACACACACACACACACACACACACACACACACACACACAACACACACACACACAAACACACACCGAGTGGTCCAATTAGCTGAATCTCATAGTTGACCTCTGTATTAATTCTCCTCACTTCAGCACAAAAAGTTGGAAAGTTTGAAGTCTTTGAGAAAGAGCAAGACAGCCTTATGTATGTGTGTGTACACACACACACACACACACACACACACACACACACACACACACACACACACACACACACATACAGACACACACACACACACAAACACACACACACGCTTGTGGACGTTGCTTCACTACAGAGGTGAAGGAAAAGCATTCCACTCTGGTGGAAAATCCAATACGTCCGTCCACTCCTCTCCATCGCTCAGGAACCCCCTCTTCATCCATCACCTACCCCTCCATGTGGAGACATTATCCCCCCTACCCCTTCTCTCCTCCTCCCTCCCCTCCTCCGTCCTCTCAAGGTCTTTCCACCACCCACTCCTATCCACTCCCTTCCTTCCTTATCTCTCCTTTCTCTTTCTCCTTTCCTCTATTCTCCTTCTGCTTCTCTTATTGCTCCCCTCCTCTCCTCTCCTTTCCTCTCTCCTCAGCAGTTCTCCCATCTTCTCTCCCCTTGTCTCCTCTCTCTCTTTCCTGAAGTCCTCCTCTCCTCTCCTCCCTCTCCTCTCCAG
>NC_136953.1:5080948-5088448 GCF_949987615.1 Pollachius pollachius | reverse complement strand
GTCGGAGCCCGCGTTGGCCGTACCGTCCTCTGTTCTGTAGTCCACCTGGACAGAGAGAGAGAGAGAGAGAGAGAGAGAGAGAGATGGAGGGAGAGAGAGAGAGAGAGAGAGAGAGAGAGAAAGAGATAGTAGTGAAGAGCGAGAGAGAGAGAGAGAGAGAGAGGTAGATTTAGAATAATTTAGGAAAGACAAATTAGAGAGTGAGGAGGAAACAAATAATAGAGTGAGGTAAGTGGAGTTGGAAGGACAGACAGACAGACAGACAGAAGGATAAAGGGACAAAGAGTAGAGGTCAAGATAAATGGCCTCATTAAATATCCCTCTAGTCACATAGTCAAGAAGACAGTAGACTTTAAAGACAGCAGATCTGAACCATTCCCTAGTTTACCCTCATCTTCTTAACACCTTCCCCTCACCTCCTCCTTGACCCCTCTCTATAGTCCTTCTTCCGTCTCCTCTCCTTTTCCCCTCTACATCCCTCTCTTCTCCTCACCAACTCCTCCCTTTCCTATCATCTTCTCTCTCTCTTTTCTACTGCCGATTATCCCCTGTCCTTCATTCCTTTCCCTTTCTTCTCCTCTCCTCTGCCCTTCTCTCCTACTCCCCTCCCTCCGCTGACCTCTCTGTCTCCTCTCCTCTAATCTCCTCTCCTCTCTCCCCTTTTCCTTCTCCACTCCTCTCCTTTCTGTTCCCCTTCTCTCCCCCCTCCTCCTCGCCTTCCCTCTTCTCCTCCTCGGTCCACCCCTCCCCTCCTCCCCTCCCCCTCTCTCCTTTTCCATCTCCTCTCCTCGACTTTCTCTATCCCTTCTCCCCTCTCCTCTCTCCTCCCCTCTCCTCCTCCTCGGTCCATCCCTCTCTCCTCCTCTCCTCCCCCCTCTCTCCTCGTTTCCTAACAAAGGCTTTGCAGGGTTTATATTAAGCCCTGCTCAGCGGTCTGGAAGTCTCTTCTTCGGTTTGGCGGTAATGTTCCCCTTATCACCCTAAACCCTGGCTCCCTCTCTCCCTCTCTCCACTACTGCGCCTCCCCCCCGCTGTGTCTTAAGTTCTTCCTCCTGTAGAAGGCTCTACGACCACGAGGTCCTCCAAAGCAGCACTCCTAATACTCCCTAAGAATTAGGAGAGCAAACCGTAACTAAGCATCCCCTCGGAAAGTACCCCAAAAGTGCGGGACTTGTCAAGTTCGGAACAGTCGGAAAGTCTCTGGGAACGATGGGAAACACAATGTTCTTTTACACGCCTCTGGCCTCTCGGGATGTTTGGGTTTTTACAGAGAGCTTCAGATCTTCGCATTTGTTTTTAATCCGTCCACACCCCAAGAGGGAGTAGATTAAGTCGGACAATGGAGTACTTTCCATCCAAACTTCTTTAGTTACCCCTAAGAGCTGAAATCACGAACGATCAAACGCTGTGATACAAACCTTGACTAACGCACACAGCACAGAACAGAAACACTCAATTCCACGCACACATACCTACTCAAACACACCATCGAACCTCCTAGTCTAGTACTAACGGTGAAGGCAACACACCCCTAAATACCCCAGCCCACTAGCAGGGCGGAAAGTCAAACATCAATTCAATGTAATGAAATCTCATGTAATGTAATTAAATCTCATTAAATCACATTTGATTTGTTTAGCCCTTAATCACAGATACAGTCTCAAAGAGAACTTCACCCCCTCCTCCGATCTTTGATGCCAGGCTGGTCTCCAGAACGCAGTAATATAGATCTAAACACACACACACACACACACACACACACACACACACACACACACAGCGGCCCACCCCACCAACCTTGACGGTGAGGCCGGCGTCGCCACCGCGCCGGGACACGCTGAGCTTCAGCGAGCCGCAGTTCTCGAAGCACTGGTAGAGCGCCGGCTGGAACTCCATCCTCACCGTGTACGGGTCGTCGTCCAGCGCCCGCCGCCTCGCTGCCGCTCACCACCTGCACACACACACACACAAACACACGCACACACACACACACACACACACACACACACACAAACACACACATGTACATGACAGTTAATTTATTATTGTAATGCATTATTGATGGATTAATAAATTATATTGGCCCTAAGGCCAACATAATCTAATGTGTGTGTGGTGTCTGTGTGTGTGTGTGTGTGTGTGTGTGTGTGTGTGTGTGCGTGTGTGTGTGTGTGTGTACGTATGCGTCTGTGTGTGTGGCTGTGTGTGTGTCTGTGTGTGTACTTTGCGGGCCTGGTCGGCGGCATGCTTCTTCAGTATGTTCCCCGCTCCGATCATCATCCTGGTTGCCTGGATACGGTAGAAGGCCCGGCTCTTCTGCTGCTGCACCAGCACCTGGTCCGCAATCACACCGGCCGCACTCTAAATTAACCAAAGCACCTCCAGCGACACAATTGTACAACATTAAACCCCCAGGGAGTACTCTACCTCTGGGTTCCAGCTAACCCCCCCCCCCCCCCCCCCCCCCCCCCCCCCCCCCCCCCCCCCCCCCCCCAGCCCACCCGAGTCATTTATCACGCTAATGTCCGCTCCCATGTGACTGCTAGCATAAGGCTAGCTGACCTCCCCCCTGCAACCTTTAGCATTAGCACGCTAAGCGGGAAAAACAATACATGTCAACACAAGGGGAAAGCTGGCCTAATGGAATGAGCTTATACATAATGTAATGCTGATTATCCGGGTGGGGGTGGGTGATGTTGTGAAGGGAAGCGTTTGAGCAATTAACCCCCGGGAGAGAAGAGGGGCCTCCCACTCTCGAGGAAATTGGTGTTATTTTCCGCCGGTGCTCGAAGGTGCTTCATTGGAGTTACCGCGACCTCGTCGTCAAGGGGATGGTTGTTTACCAGAAAGGGGAAAAGTAGGCGGGCTTGTTTCAATTTCCTTTGATATCTGTCCACCCTTCAGCGGTGGAGATCTGGACCTGATACGGGCCGTAGCTCTCCAGCTGAATGAACAACCGCTACTTAAGCTAGCTGGAAACAACCCAAGCACTTTAGCGGTCTGCCTTTTTACTCCTTTTATGCTAAAATGTATTTGTGTATGTATGTGTGTGGGCTTATATATATCTATATATATATCTATATATATATCTATATATATATTATATATATATAATATATAATATATAGATATATATATATATATATATATATATATATATAAATATCGCTAATATAGATAAAGCTGTGTGTACCTGGTAGTTAATATATAGGGGTGTGTTCCTGGTATTATATATAAAGGTGTGTGTAACTGGTAGCGTGTGTAACTTGTTGTTAATGCACAGGTGTGTGTACCTGGTAGTATATATGAAGGTGTGTGTACCTGGTTCTATATACACAGGTGTGTGTACCTGGTTCTACATACACAAGTGTGTGTACCTGGTAGTATACACAGGTGTGTGTACCTGGTTCTATATATACAGGTGTGTGTACCTGGTTCTATAGATACAGGTGTGTGTACCTGGTTCTATATATACAGGTGTGTGTACCTGGCTCTATATATACAGGTGTGTGTACCTGGTACTATATACAGGTGTGTGTACCTGGCTCTATATATACAGGTGTGTCCCTGGTAGTATATACAGGTGTGTGTACCTGGCTCTACATATACAGGTGTCTGTACTGGTTCTATATACAGGTGTCTGTACCTGGCCCTATATATACAGGTGTGTGTCCCTGGTAGTATATACAGGTGTGTGTACCTGGCTCTATATATACAGGGTTGTGTACCTGGTTCTATATACAGGTGTGTGTACCTGGCCCTATATATACAGGTGTGTGTACCTGGCTCTATATATGCAGGTGTCTGTACCTGGTTCTATATACAGGTGTGTGTACTTGGTTCTATATACAGGTGTGTGTACTTGGTTCTATTATACAGGTGTGTGTACCTGCTCCATATTTATACAGGTGTGTGTCCCTGGTAGTATATACAGGTGTGTGTACCTGGTTCTATATACAGGTGTGTGTACCTGGCTCTATATATACAGGTGTCTGTACCTGGCCCTATATATACAGGTGGTGTGTCCCTGGTAGTATATACAGGTTTGTGTACCTGGCTCTATATATACAGGTGTGTGTACCTGGCTCCATATATATACAGGTGTGTGTCCCTGGTAGTATATACAGGTGTATGTACCTGGTTCTATATACAGGTGTGTGTACCTGGCCCTATATATACAGGTGTGTGTACCTGGTTCTATATACAGGTGTGTGTACCTGGCCCAATATATACAGGTGTGTGTACCTGGTAGTTGGCCATCTCCACCAGCTGCTCCATGTCCTTGTCGGGGTGTCTCTGCTTCAGGTCCTTCAGCGTCCTGGCCATGTCCCGCCTGGCCTCGTCGTCCTCGTCCTTAGCCCCGCCCCCGTCCTCCAGCGTGGCCAGGCCCCCCTCTAGCCCCCCGCCGTGGTGGCAGTTGAGGGCGATCTGTCCGTCCAGCTCCAGCATGTCCATCTTGGTGAAGCCCCCGGGGCCCAGGGCCCCGCCCCCTCCCGTCCATCATGCCCTCCCCCCCAATGCCGTCGTTGCTGCCCTCCGTCTCGATGATGATGCCGCGGGTCTTGGTCGGGCGCGGTAACGCTTGCGCACGTACTTGTAGAAGAGCAGGCGCCGGTTCGGCCACCCAGGCCCTGCACCACGCAGAGCGGGAAGAACAGGAAGGTCACCACCGCCTCCCACACCTGGGGCGAGCGAGGGGAGAGGGGGGGACAGTGGGAGAGAGAGAGGGGGGGGAGGGAGAGAGGGGGGGAGGGAGAGAGGGGGGGGAGGGGGGGGGGAGAGAGAGGGGGGAGGGAGAGAGGGGGGGAAGGGGGGGAGGGGAGAGAGAGAGAGAGGGGGGGAGGAAGAGAGGGGGGAGGGGAGAGAGAGAGGGAGAGAGAGGGGAGAGGGACATATAGAGTAGTGGGAGGGAAGAAGGGAGGGAGGGAGAGAGAAAAAAGGTCCAGGTGCATTTGAATAACCTTTATTTAAATGTTTTCAAAATACACAAACAAAGCTCTATGAGTGGAGGACATTTCAAAGGTAAACTGACAATATTAAATCATATGAATACATGGATAAATAAAGAACTAGATAATTAAATAAAGAAAACATAAATAGATCATAAGTCATTCATTCAATCTGTCAATCAATCAGTGGAATCACATCAACCTCGCATGACCACAAAGTAGGCATCAACATTGTGTGACGGCGATCTACAGAATGAATACCGACAGCATTTTTGATCGGACTTCTCTTTGACAGTATTTATTATTAGCAAATGGAAAGATACAAACAATATGCTGGAAGCATACACCAGAAACTAGCGTCTGTTAAACAGAAGGGCTATCGCGGGGAACCGAATGGTGGTTAAGGAGAGCGATGGGGGGGAGAGAGAGACATAGACAGGGAGTGGCAGAGCTCGGGAGAGAGAGCCGAAACATATTTTTCCACATGAACGTAATTTGTTTCTGTGAGGGTGAGACGATCCGCGACCCATTGGAAGGGTGAGACGATACTAGGGTGAGGAGGCAATGGAGGGGTTGTGATGAAGGCGAGGTGACGAGGGGGTGTAGCGGGGACGATGGGAGTGAGATGGAAGCATGGTGTGAGAGAGTGACAGCTGATAGATGGTCTCGTAAAACGCAGCGGCGGGGGAGAGATGGGAAGAGGTTGGGAGAGAGGGAGAAAGAGAGAGAGAGAAGGAGAGAGGGAGAGAGAGTGAGAAGGAGAGCGAGAGGGGGGAATCGCTGGATATCAGTGATGGAATGGGTTCTTAAGCAGAACCAAAGTGAACAGATGACCAGATGATGGTGCAGAAGATGGATAGTGCAGGTAGAAAGAGAGAGATCGAGAGATGATTGCTAAAGAGAGGGGCGTAAAAGAGAGGAATGAGGGAAGGATGATAGTGGCCCAAGGAATGATTGTACAAGGATTGCAGTCGGCGACACAAAGACTGAGACACACACATCACTTGTGAGGACTCAAACACACAAACACATAGACATCCCCTACGAAACATCACACATGAAACATACAGACACACAAGCACAGAAATGGGTAACATCAATTAAGTCTCAAACACACACACACACACACACACAATCACAAAAAACATAACTTCCAAGGACCCAAAAACACACAAACCACGCAAACATCTCTTGTGAGGACTGAAGCTCACACACATTCACCTTCACCTCCGCACACCCATAAACGTCCCTTATGAGGACCCACTCACACAGAAACACACCAAAACATCACTTACGAGGACCGAAGCACACACAGGCACACAAAAACATCACTTATGAGGACCCAAAAACACACAGGGACACACCAAAACATCACTTTACGAGGGTCCACACACAGACACACAAAAACAACACTTATGAGGACCCAAACACGCATAGAAACACACAAAAACCTCCCCTATGAGGACCGAAGAACACACACACACACACACACACACACACACACACACACACACACACACACACAAAAAACACACAAAAACGCCCTCCGTCTTACCTCCACCTCCCCGGGGGAGAAGACGCTGAGGATGAGGTAGAGCCAGATATAGGCGAAGATACTCCAGGCCGCCGTCACGAAGAACACGCGCAGGTGCTTGATCTTGCGGGTCTCGCCATCAGGCACCACGTACACGCACAGCGCGATGATCACAAACATGTTGAAGGCGGCGCTGCCCACGATGGTGCTGGGCCCCAAAGAGCCTGCCTCGAAGTCGTGGCCACACACCTGGGGAGAGAGAGCGAGAGAGAGAGAGGGAGAGAGGGGGAGAGAGAGAAAGAGAGAGAGAGAGAGGGGGAGAGAGGGAGAGAGAGAGAGAGAGAGGGAGAGAGAGAGAGGGGGAGAGAGGGAGAGAGAGAGAGAGGGAGAGAGAGAGAGAGGGAGAGAGAGAGAGAGAGAGGGAGAGAGAGAGAGAGAGAGAGAGAGGGAGAGAGAGAAGGGAAATGAGAGAAAAGAGGGGGAGAGAGAGAAAGGGAGAGAGAGAGAAAGAGAGAGAGGGGAAATGAGAGAAAGAGAGGGGGAGTGAGATAGATAAACTATCTCCATCGACCAGGCCGGTCCCACATGACATCACTCCTCTGCACCCGGAACCGGCCACCCAATCCGATTCAATTCACCGCCAACCGTGAAGCGAACCCGTCGTACATCCAGGACATGGTCAAACCGTACACCGCAACCGCACAAACGCCCTGCTACTCCCTCCCCGACGACGGGGCCACCAGCCGCTCAACCGCGTCTCCATCGTTTGTTGTCCCGGCTCCGCAACGGTGGACGAGCTCCCCGCTATCATCAGGACTGAAACGCTACCCGGCTACCCCGGCACCCTGCTGCGGCCGCGGGCGGGGAACCCATCTGTTCAGACGGCATCTTTAAACCTCATCTGTTCAGAAGCGACTTCTGAGAAGACCCGGCCCATGAAAAATATATTGAAAGAAATGTATAAATAAAATGTCCTCTTGATTCTATAATGAAGCACTTAAAGCAGTTTTCTTAGTT
>NC_136953.1:5058448-5060948 GCF_949987615.1 Pollachius pollachius | reverse complement strand
AACATTAATAACAGAGAGGAGGAGAGATTGAGAGAGAGAGAGAGAGAGAGAGATACAGAAGCCCACAGTGAGTTCTGTGCGGGGGATTGAGAAATAGAGAGGGTGAGAGACATTCAGAATGAGTGGCTGAGGCAATTAACATTAACTGCTTTCATTAACATAAACACACACACACACACACACACACACATACACACACACATACACACGCACACACACACACACACACACACACACACGCACACACACACACACACACAAACACACACACACACACACACACGCACACCCACAGCTGGAGTGAGGCGGGCCGACTGTGGCGTGGACCATCTGCCGGGTGTTTGTTTGTGCCTGATGTATTTGCAGCTTGTACCTGACTCTCCCTCCTGATCCCTAACCTCGCTGAAGAACAGCGCTCCCATCGCTCTCCACCACGCTGTGTCAATACTCCGCAGTTCACATTCACTATTCCATGATTCAGGCTACAGGGCACAGGTTAGATCCCCCCCCCCCCCCCCCCCTCCCAGAGGAACCTGTTTCCACGGAGCTCTAGAGAAACGATCCATAGCGATTCACCACGATTCACAAACAACACAAACTCAAGGGCAGTTCAAGAGAGTTCCTCCGGCTCGCGGGGGGACTTTGGAGATGACTTTCCAGCGGATATTAAAGGAATTCAGCCGTTATTATCTGAATGCCAAGCGGGCAGATAGGGGAGGGCCCCGGTGGAGCGGTGGTGTGACTCACACTAAGATCGGTTTAATGAAGGAAAACCCCAAGGTCGCCAAGACGGATCTAAAACCGTCCGGACCAGCCAAGCGTCCCCCCCACCCCAGGGTGCAGGGGTGTAACCACCGGACCCCTCGGACCGGGGCGGGGGGGTGGGGTGAGGGTGGGACTGGGGGGACGCGTCGATGAAATCGAGGGTGTAAACTAGACTCCGACTCACAAGCTGATAACTGATGATAACAACAACAAAATGTTACATTATTCTTTCATCCAAACATTGTGAAACTGTATTCTACTTCATTTTGAGTCGGCGATGTTGGCGTCCAGTTTGGAAAAAGCCTAAACAACAATACGTTCAGCCCTTTCTCTCTCTCTCTCTCTCTCTCTCTCTCCTTTCCCTCTCTCTCTCTCTCTCTCTCTCTCTCTCTCTCTCCTTCTCTCTCTCTCTCTCTCCTTCTTTCCCTCTCTCTCTCTCTCCTTCTTTCCCTCTCTCTCTCTCTCTCTCTCTCTCTCTCTCTTTCTCTCTCTCTCCATTCCCCCCGACTGTTTGAACGCAGCCGAGGGACCAGCCGTCACGTCGTGGCACGCTCTCTCTCTCTGTCTCTCCAGGGGCTCAGTTGGACCCAATCAGGGTCAACCATTCATTTGATTGGCAGCCGGCACGCAGCGAAGAGTTAAAACAGAATCAACTTTAGGTTGATGAGGATCGCGACCCGACGACATGCTGCGGTGCCCAATCATGTACGGCCGTGTTCATGGAGAGCCACTGGCATCCTCCACACGGCACTTAAGTGTTATTGCAGTTTTGATCTTTCAAGCGTTATTCCAGTAAAACATGTGTTTTAAGCAATTACACTTTTACAGAAGTATTTTAAAATGTTACATGCGCCACTATTTCATTGTTAAAGGAATCCCTATAATATATATATTTATTACACGGCTCTTCTCAATGCCATCGAACGCTCTGTTCACTTGCATGGGTTCTTCACAACTTCCGGCGGTGAATTCAATTTGATAACTCACCGTTGCTAAGTATGATTGTCTTTCGTATCACTCTGCAAGTAGTCCGGTAACTTATCAACCCCAGCATCCTTGGTTGCTAAGCGACATCAACGTCTTTGGCGGACTATTTCTCTGCTGATCAACACTATGAATGCTGGTAACAAATAAATTGTAAAAAGACACACCGTGTGAAGTTATTTTTTCGTTTTGGCAAGTAGCTGTGTAATAAACGGGATAATGTTTTGAACGTTGGTCATTATCGGGAAAATAAGCCCCTTCAGGGCGACCCGGACACCTCCGCTTCGCTTCAGGGTCCAAACATCATACAATATCCCTTACATAATTGTATATATATAATTATATATATTAATTAAAAAACATTTTAACAGACACTTGTCTCATCCCTGCTTTCCCAAACACGTACCATACTTAACCGAAAAACGTGACCCCAAAAACCATGATATGAACTGAACCGTGAATTCTGTGAACCCTTCCAATTACAATTACAATTAGGGCATTTAGCGGACGCTTTTATTCAAAGCGACTAACATCGGTTAATACACACATTGACACACCGACGGCAGAGTAAACCATGCAAGGCTACAGCCAGCTCGTCAGGAGCAGTTAGGGGGTCTGAGCAAGAGTTAAGTGTCTTGCTCAGGGACACGTCAACACTCAGATAGGAGGAGCTTCCCGCCCTAGAACTCAGAGGTGATTCGCTGCGTACCCTTTAAAGCCCAGAGTTTGCTCCCCGACCATGGTGTGTTTG
>NC_136953.1:5035948-5053448 GCF_949987615.1 Pollachius pollachius | reverse complement strand
CGCACACATACACACACACACAAATCCACACCATACACACATACCCACACCCACACAAACACAGACACAACACACACACACACACACACACACACACACTCAACGGCATTTACAGACACAATAACAGTACAAAGTCGACCCCTCTATCTCTGGCACTTTCACGGTGGCTGTTCCCCAGCAGACGTAAACAGGCAGCCATCCCATAATAGTCTCTCGACAGTGCCCTGTGGGTGAGTGTGTGGCTGCGTGACCCTGGCTCTAATCAGATTTAATCAGGTAATATATGCCTTTCACTGTAGGCCCGCACCGGAGTTAATTCAACGGGTTAATTGACCTCCGTTTAGAGGTCGCACGAGTGTACTGTCCTGCGTGGTTATTGTGTGCACGCATGCGCGTGTGTGTGGGTGCGCGTATGTGTGTATATGTGTGTGGGTGCCTGTGTGAGTGTGTGTATTTGTGCAAGCGTGTGTGTGTATGTGTGCAAGCGCCCGTGTGTGTGTGTGTGTGTGTGTGTGTGTGTGTGCGTGCGCGTGTGCGTGTGCGTGCGTGCGTGCGTGTGTGTGTGTGTGTGTGTGTGTGTGTGTGTGTGTGTGTGTGTGTGTGTGTGTGTGTGTGTGTTTGAGCGTGCACATGACTCAATGTGTTGCCTGCTGGCCCCCAAGGCCACAGCTCTAGACATTCTCATACTTATTTAGACTAGAGACAGAGAGAAATAGAGATAGGAGTGTGAGAGACAGAGAACGAAATGCAGATTAGAGTGAGAGAGAGAGAGAAGAGAGAGAGATAGAGAGGAAGAGAGAGAGAGGGAGAAGAGAGAGGCAGAGAGAAGAGAGAGAGTGAGAGAGGAGCGGATGTGCCAGCAGTGAGAAGAAGCTGCTGTAGAGACCGAGCAGCACTTCCTCATACACTGCCCCAAATTCAAAAATGTCCACGAAATATACTTAAGCAAATTCAGCCAAAAACTCCCACATTTTATAAAATCCCATGTAGACCAACTACAAGTATTAATGGCAGAGAGAAAAGAGAGCTCCGTCCTCGCAGGACAGTTTATTTCAGCTTGCCACAAAATGAGAGGATGACATTCTACACCAGGCCTCACTGTTTGATTGATTACTGATTATTACTAACCTATAATGCGTTTTATGTAGCTTTTCATTTCATTAATTTAATGACTTCTTTTTTTTCTATATGTACATATGTACATCTGTATGTTATGTTATATTGTTACAGGTTGATATATGTACATATTGTTCTGACGTTCTCTATTGTTATTATATGTAATATTTGTAATACTGTAATGCTTTGGCAACACTGTTTGGTTTACCAATAGTCATGCCAATAAAGCTTTTTTGAATTTGAATTTGAGAGAGAGAAAGAAAGAGAGAGAGAGAGAGAGAGAGAGAGAGAAAGAGAGAGGTAGAGAGAGAGAGAGAGAGAGAGAGAGAGAGAGAGAGAGAGAGAGAGGCAGAGAGGCAGAGAGAAGAGAGAGAGAGAGAAAGAGAGAGAGAGAGAGAGAGAGAGAGAGAGAGAGAGAGAGAGAGGTAGAGAGCTGTTAACCTGTACAAACAGGTAGGGTCAAGTCAACCAGCGTCTCTCCGAGGTGGTTTCCATGGGAACCAAAAACGACTCTTCCAACACGCTGTGCGGTCCATACACAAGTATATACCAAAAAGAAACAACCTCTATTTTGAAGCACAGACACACAGACTTGTATGTGCACACGTCGGCACCCACATTACGGTGTAGCACCCAGTGACAGATAGTCATTGATCCCATTCCATTCTGCCGGCCTTGCTTAACTGCCCACCATGGAAGTACCTCACCTCTCTCTCTCTCTCTCTCTCTCTCTCTCTCTCCCCCCTTATCTCTCCCCCCCTCCCCCCCGACTCACTGCCTCACCTTAAATCTTCTCTTGCTGATGTCGGCAGTGCTCACACAACCCCCATCAACACCCGTCTTCCGCTTCTCTTAGCATAATGGGAGATGCGGCGATGGCGGGGAGGGAAAGCGCTGGGCCAGCAGAAACACAGAGTATAAAGGTATACTTTATCATTTATATATGGATGTGTTGGGGGATAATCAGAGGCATTTCCTTTGCTTTGCTCGCTCCTTTGAATCCGTCACGCCTTTATGGTGGGGGTCCGTTGGATGTGTTTGATTGTGTTTTAATGATCGTCTGGTCCAGGAGATCTCTCTCTCTCTCTCTCTCTCTCTCCCTGTCCCTCTCCCCCTGTCCTTATTACCATTTACCGTAGCCATCCTCTCCCATTTCCTCCGCTCATTATACCTCTCCATTATTCCCTCCATCAAGTTCTCTCTCTCTATTGCCCTCTTCTCTTTCTCTCTATCGCTCTCTCTAACTCTCTCGCTCCTTCTCACTCTCTTTCTCTGTGATGCCCTCAGTCTTGTCTCTCTCTCTCTCTCTCTCTCTCTCTCTCTCTCTCTCTCTCTCTCTCTCTCTATTTGCCTCATTTTTCTCTTCTGTGTACCCAATCCTTCACCGGGCTGTGATCTAAAATAATTGATGTTCTTCCTTTCAGTCCTCCTCCCTCCTCCATTTTCCCTGCATGTACACTCACTCTGCATCTTTACTCACAACCCCATTATCTTTACAACGTTCAATGCCCGGCGCTCCTCCATCCATCCATCTGTCCATACAGCCATCCATCTATAAACCCTCCTCCTTTCCATCTACTCATCCATCCACCATCCATCCATTCATTCCTCCACCCTCACCCAGTCGTGCGTCCCCGGGGTCCGGTCGTGTCATTTGTTCCACACCTCAGCGCTAATAGCTGCTAATAGCGTTAGCGCATTAGCTCTCAGAGGGCCGCGCTGCGTAGAGGAGTGCTGGCCGCGCGCGGCCACACAGTAGCCCTGGTTATTAGATCAGCCCTCTTGGGTGCATCGAACGCCGCTCCCCGCCACAGACCGCCGCGGGGTCGTTACGGTTACCGAGACGCTCGTAAATAAACCCAGAACCATGAGGCTTAATATGAACCTACTCATGTGGTCCCCTCTCTCTCTCTCTCCATCTCCCTCTCTCTCTCTCTCTCCCTCTCACTCTCCCTCTCCCTCTCACTCTCTCTCTCCCTCTCACTCTCTCTCTCTCTCCCTCTCTCTCTCTCTCCATCTCCCTCTCTCTCTCCCTCTCACTCTCTCTCTCTCTCTCCCTCTCACTCTCTCTCTCTCTCCCTCTCTCTCTCTCTCCATCTCCCTCTCTCTCTCCCTCTCTCTCTCCCTCTCTCTCTCCCTCTCTCTCTCCCTCTCCCTCTCACTCTCAATCTCTCTCTCTCCCTCTCTCTCTCCATCTCCTCTCTCTCTCCCTCTCTCTCTCTCTCTATCCCTCTCTCTCTCTCTCTTTCTCTATCTCTCTCTCTATCTCCCTCTCTCTCTCCCTCTCTCTCTCTATCTCCCTCTCTCTCCCTCTCACTCTCTCTCTCTCTCTCCGAAAGGGCCATGTTTCTCGTGCTCTTCATCCATCTCCCTGCTCTCCTCCACCCTCCCCCCCACCCCTCACCCCCTTGCACCACTTCCTCTGCCGTTTCGTCGTCGTCATGCAAGATTTAAGGCCGTGCTATAAATGACCCTGCACCTCCCTCACCCCCCTGATCCCAAGTCAAGGGTGGTTTTCCGTTAAGAACCACCATGGTCGTTGCTCCTCCCACTGTGTATCTCTTCCTCCTCCTCCTCCTCCTCCACCTCCGCCTCTTCCTCCTCTACCTCCTCCTCCTCCTCCACCTCTTCCTCCTCCTCCTCCTCCTCCTCATCCACCTCCGCCTCTTCCTCCTCTACCTCCTCCTCCTCCTCCACCTCTTCCTCCTCCTCCTCCTCCTCCTCATCCACCTCCGCCTCTTCCTCCTCCTCCTCCTCCTCCTCTTCCTCCTCTACCTCCTCCTCCTCCTCCTCCTCCTCCACCTCTTACTCCTCCTCCTCTTCCTCCTCTTCCTCCTCTACCTCCTCCTCCTCCTCCACCTCTTCCTCCTCCACCTCCTCCTCTTCCTCCTCTTCCTCCTCTACCTCCTCCTCCTCCTCCACCTCTTCCTCCTCCTCCTCCTCCACCTCTTCCTCCTCCTCCTCCTCCTCCTCCTCCCCCACCTCTTCCTCCTCCACCTCTTCCTCCTCCTCCTCCTCCTCCTCCCCCACCTCTTCCTCCTATTCCTTGGGGTGACAGCATGAATAACACGTGTGTAGCCTCCGTACAGCAGAAGGTCCTCACTATTATCCTCTCGTTAAGGTCTTGTGCACTTCCTGCCCATCATTAATCAACCAATCAATCTCCTTCCAGGCAATGTGGTCCCCCCGCACCACCCGATTGGCCCACTTACACCTCCTTTCTGAGCTGTTGACCCTTTGAACTTTCCCCTTCTGCTTATAACATGGATTGATAATGAGAACTGTATATGTAAAATCAAGATGGCCGCTCCTCCGATTCCCTCAGAAGAATCTTGTGGTGATGCTAGAGGTTAGTAGAGGGGATTTGACTCCCCAGGCCAAATATTGTGCGTTTGAAACCCAGAGTCCGCAGTCTGACCTGTAGGCATCCAGCAGAAGATGCCCTCTCACCTGCTTCGTAATGATATGGATCTGCATTGCTTATGAGTCTCTTGGGATGTGGGTCATACTGATAGAAACAGAGAGATCCCTTTCACTTGTGCAGCGTGAGCATCGTAGGAAATCTAGAATTTCATTAACAGTGTCAGCATTTAAAATGTTACACAGAATGCACATTTACGAGACACCCACACACGAGTCTATCGCAACGTTGAGAGCCGGCTGCAACCCTCTGCCCTCGGGGAACAGTTCACACACATCGAGCCAAGCCGTCGAGTCATTGTTGATATTCTGCAGCTCATAGCTCTATTCCTTCTTCCTTCTCCACTCTCTCTCCCTCCTCATATCTCCCAGGAGCAGCGTGGGATTTGCCGCTGCCATTCAGACAATCCATCGATAATCAGAAGTACAAACCCATTCAATTTATGAGCGAGACGAATCGACCGACGGCGTCAGCGGCGTTCACACTCACACTCGACAGTCAGAGGCGGTCGGAGAGCGCAGAGCAGTGACAACCCGTTTCCATAGCGTCGGTGGCATAGCCCTCTAAACGAATAACGACGAGTCACTGGTTAACCCGGGGCTATAAAAACCACCCTCATTATTATGTGTTCCTCCGGCGGGGATCTGTGGCTTGTCGTTGCGTGCTGCTGCTGCTTATTGGCGACACGTCTAAAGAAGAGGAGTTAATCCTCTTAGGCCCGACTCATACGGGAAATGTTATCCGTCCCCGGAGATGGGCGCCTTCAAACGCACACAGTCCGACGCGGCCGGCTTTACGGAGGGCGACAGCGCTATCGTGTCCCCCGGGGCTGGCGGGGGACAGCAGCTGACCCCTGGCGCCACACGCGAGGGCACTAACCCCGTGGCTTCCCCGCGGGTTTGACTTCCACCCGCGGTGCTGTGCTACAGGTGTAGCATATGCTACACCTGTAGCATTCTACACCTGTGGCACGGCACTGCATAGTCTTTTACGGTCTCCCTTAACGGTTGTTAACGGTCATATATATTTGAAAGTGTATGTGATTAATAATGAAATAAATATGAAATGGCCAAGAGATTTTATGAGGAAGAGAGGGACAGAGAGAGAGAGGAGAGAGAGGGAGGAGAGAGAGAGAGAGAGAGAGAGAGAGAGAGAGAGAGAGAGAGAGACAGAGAGAGACAGAGGGAGGGAGGAGAGAGAGAGAGAGAGAGAGAGACAGAGACAGAGAGAGACAGAGACAGAGAGAGAGAGAGAGAGAAAGACAGAGAGAGAGAGAGAGAGAGAGAGACAGAGAGAGGGAAAGAGAGAGAGAGACGGAGGGAAGACCAAAAGAGAGCAGGTAATTAAAACAAATCAAAAAAAGACCAGCCTTTTTAATTAGTGCGACCCCATCAGCTGGGAACGACTTCATCTTAATCATAGCACCACTCAGACCTCCCTCCCCGGGGGATTTGTTTCAATTATCCACGCGTTGTGTATTCATTATTGATCCCCCCGCCATAGCCATAGCCGTCATTTGCTTATTGATTAGGGCCTTGATCAACAGTGACAGCATATGAATATCAAAATGCCCGCTGCTGTTAAAAAGGGGATATTGCGAAGTATAGCCGCATATGGAAACTAATGCATCGGAGGAAAAGAGATGGGTCTGAGAATAAATCAAATGCATAATGTATGGTATTTACGTCGAAAACACACACGCGTGAACAAATCCTGTGTGTAGCAGTAGTAGCAGAGCAGTAAAGTAAGGAAACAGGGAAGCTCTTCGAAAGGTTAAACATTGTGCGTGTGTGTGCTTGTGTATTGAACACACACGTGCGCCACCACACTCACACACAACATGCACGTCACACACATGCATGACCGAAAGAAATCAAAACATGGGTGGATAAATAGAGCATGACCGAACAAATACATCTAATTAACACATGTTTTAACACATATTTAACATCATTTCCTGCCTCATTAAGAGGCAGGAAATGACACACAACCAAGGACATAGTAACATGCAATAAAATACGTTGTGAAAAAGACCTACTAAATGCCATCTTGGGATTGGCTAATGATCAAAGAGAAATACATTTCAGGTTTTAGCTCCGTGATCCGACAAAATGCGATGTGATGATGAATAAATATGAGGGTACATTAGGCACATTTATCTATTTTTGTGTGTGTATTGTGCCGGAACAAATAGTATAATGCATTATATATATGCTGGGCCAAACGTGTATACAATGTTTATTCTCAAAGGCCCCCGTCCCAGCTACATACACAAACACAAACACACACACACACACAGAAAAACGCACACACACACACACCTCTATAAATGAAACATGTACATATGGTCCAATACACTTCATTTAGAATCTCATTCTGTGATCCCTTCAGGGAGATTGAACCGTGCACAAACAAACATACACACACACCCACGCACAAACACACACACATACACAAACGCACACAAACATACATAAACACACACACAAACATACACACAAACACTCACACACATATAGGAATCTATACGTGTCATGTGTTCACTGGACCCTTATCCTCAATATACCAGGATAACCACACTTATGTCGGCACGCACACACACACCCACACACACACACACACACACACACAGAAACTCCCATTTGCACGTGACATGAATTCACTTATTTTTCACCTTAAGCACCCGGACAACCTGATAATATCCTACAAGAACCACGCACACACACACACACACACACACACACACACACACACACACACACACACACACACATACACACACTCAGACACCCAAACACACACACACAGTGTCCAGCTCATGCTCAACCGCCCCCCCCCCCCTCCTATTCTGTCTCCCCAACTCACTCACTCACCCATAAGCTCTGCATCCACCCCCTCCTCCCTCCCACGCATGAATAACGCTGTTGCACCCTAGTGGTAAATCAAGTTGGTCGGGCCAATAGCGTTTTGACGCTACAACACGCCGGGCAGTGATTGGCCAAGAGGCTGACAACCGACCAGCCAACCCTGGGCTCTTAAGGACTTGAAGGAGTGGAGTGTTTGTTGTGAAGGTAGAGGTAAAGGTAAGGGTAAATGTAAAGTAAAGATAAAGGTAAGGGTAAATGTAAAGTAAAGGTAAAGGTAAGGGTAAATGTAAAGTAAAGGTAAGGGTAAATGTAAAGTAAAGGTAAAGGTAAGGGTAAATGTAAAGTAAAGGTAAAGGACCACAGTTACATATTCTTTATTGTTATAATTAAATGAGATTATGTATTAGATTAATCAAGGATTAGATCGGTTATGGATTTAATTAGATTAAATATGATTTGATTACATTTATTACATTTCATGTAATTACATGGAAGGTTTTAGAGGTTATGTGGGGTTGGTTTTAACTCATTTGTTTGGTATTTGCTGAATCACTACCTGCTTCTTCATGGCATGTTTTTAAATTCCCTGTCAGTTGCTCTGAATAAATGCGCTGATAATTTCAAAATGGTTAAATTTGCAATTGCACCCTTCGCAGCAATCCAATTTTCGCACCATGCATTCGTAATTTACGAAATAGCTTTTGATTGTACTTATTGTTCCGCCAGTGTTATGTGTGAATCAATAACAACCTTTGGTGCCTCTGTTTGGTCATACAAAACCTGAAGGCAGTGGAGCGAATGGTTTGGACCACAGTAATCTGTGGTGGCTAAATTGCCCATTCAAGAGAAATTCCTGATTTGACACCAGCTCCCTGCGTCGCGGTTCACACTGTCACAGCTTATTTTCTACAAAACCAATTGGGCTCATTCTCAATCAGTGGCTAACATGTGGAAGGAAAGGACACGTGAAAAAACAGAAAATAACATGCTGCGTTGACACAAATAATAACAACATTGGACCGTTGGAATTTTGGCGGGAAGGACATTTTCCCATTTTTTACAGAATCGGCTTAGAGTGAAGTTTGCTTCTTTTTGGCGGGAATGTGTTCCCTGAGATAACAAACTACATATTTGAAGCGTCCTCTTTACCTATTAAACACGCTAAATTACCAGCATGACGGCTGGCTGAAACAAACCTATACAAAATGCTAAGTGAGAGCATGCTAGCCTGCGGCTCTTTGCTAACGACTGGAGATAACAGACGCTCTGGAGGCGAACAGCATTGAACGAGGCTTAAGACATTAATTGGCATGAGGCTAATTCTGGATATGTAATTGGGATTGTCGCGCGTGTGTGTGTATGTGCGCGAGTGTGTGTGTTTTAAACATCTCCTTTGATCCATCTAAAAGCACGTTTGAGGCCGTTGTGCCGGCTCCTTTCTGGTGGCCCAGAGGAGAGGGAGAGTGGAGGGAAGGGGAGAGGAAAGGAGACGGGAGCAGGAGACAAAAGGAGACCAGGTGAGAAGAGAGACAGGACTAAGAGTGGATGGGGAGGAAGAGACAGAGGAGAGAGAGGAGGGTAGAATCGTCGAGATGAGAGGACAGCAGAGAAGGAAAAAAAAAAACAGAATCACCGAGGGGAGAGGGTATTTGATATGTGATGAGCCTGGTTACTCCAAGGCCCTGAGGTGGAGGAGAGAAGGAGGAGGAGGAGGAGGAGGGGGAGAGGAAATGAAACAGGAGTCAGCTGGCCCTGTGGTCCTCTACAGCCCGGTGAGGTATATAGGAGAGATGATCAGGACATATGAATGTTTTATCCTGCCCTGGGATCGGATGCACACATAAAGATAATCAAAACGAACATAACCTCCCCCCCCCCGCCCAGACCCTCTGGTCTACAGAGGTTAATAACTACACTCACTTTTGGAAGGCACGATCAGTGCTTGTATCTACATAAAGTGTGTGTGTGTGTGTGTGTGTGTGTACGTGTGCATGTGTGCACGTGCGTGTGCGTGCGTGTATGTGTATGTGTGTGAGTGTTTTAGAGGGACACAGCTCGGAGGCAGAATCTTACTGATCACTTCATCCGTATGAAGTCTGCGCTTTATCGCATTGAGATCCCCATGTGTTATCTGGGGAAATTAATTTGGATGCATTTGCTCACAGCGTACGGAAAAGTACATGATAACGACCATAGAGACGGAGATACAGAGAGAGGAGGGAAGATGAGGAGAAAGAGAGAGAGAGGGATAGTCTGAGTAGAGACCCTGAGAGAGTCACTATAAGCTGAAAATACAGTACCGTGTCGAATCAGACGGACAGACAGAGAGAAACAGACAGGACCTGAAAGAGTAGAGCGGAGAGGAAGACCAGAAGAAATACAGAGGAAGTAGGGCGAGAGAGAGAGAGAGAGAGAAAGCTCTGAACAATTTCTACATCTCGTAGTGTTCACCATTTGCATCGCAGATTTGCGTCGCGAGTAGGCGTACGAATAAAGTTTGATTGAGTGGTCGGTGGACGAGAGAGAGGCGGCAGCACAACTAAGCAACTTAGCAACTTAGCAACTTAGCTTCCCCGCGACTGATAACAGCATTATAGAGGGAAAGAAAATACCAACAGATTCATTTAAAAGTTTAGGCCTTGGAGAGTAAGAGAGAGGGGGGTGGAAGGAGGAAGAGAGAGAGAGAGAGACAGAGAGACAGCGAGAGGGAGGAGAAGAGGGAGCGAACGAGAGGAGATAGGACCAGAGCTAAAGAGCGCCTCTAGATTACTTCTAACTGACCGTGACAGCCTGACAGAACTCCGTCCAGGCCTCTCCCCTAATCCCCCTGTAATGTAATATATGCAATTCCATAATGCACATTACACATACAGCGTTACGCAACGCATGATCGTAGCCATAATCTGACCACACAACATCATACACAACCCCCCCCCCCGCCCTCCACTGAGACACTTAATGTGTACACACACACACAGACATATAGACACGCACACAAGTGCACATACACTGCACTACACATAACTTGCGCAGCGACAATGATATGCGACAGAAACATCTGCGACGTGTGTGTGTGTGTGTGTGTGTGTGTATGTGTGTGTGCGTGTGTGTGTGTGTGTGTGTGTGTGTGTGTGTGTTTGTGCATCCAAAATAAATTGAGTGGTGATGGCAGTATGGTATGTGTGAGACACACACACACATACACACACAAATGTTCTGTCGTTATTCAATTACTCCTTGTGGATGAATTTACTTCAATATCTTCTTACTTTTTGCTTTCTTTTCCTATTGATTCATTGCCATTGATATTAATATCTATATTTGTTTGTCTCATCCTTTAATGATCTTTCCTATGAAGAATGACACACTGTGATATGAACCACTGTTTTTTGCATTGAACAACCGACCACAATGCTCTATGGAGTATTGATGTACCTTAATGGAAAGTTAATACACGGTCGTTGCCACGGAAACCCCAGGATGAGCTCCGCGGCACCCAACAGTCTGCACGTTGTTAACGATGACACACACACACACACACACACACACACACACACACACACACACACACACACAAGCACACACACAAGCACACACACAAACACACACACACACATAAACATAAATGCACAGAGATAAAACTCTTACACAAGCACGCAGAAGAGTATGTTTACTTGTTCTCTGTTCATCACTAACCATCATGCTGGGAGATTGTCGGTTTGTGCCCACCCCAGCTGCCCACACTCCTTATCATCTTCTCCTCATTCTCTCCCCCCTCCTCCTCTCCTCTCCTCTCCTTCCTCCTCTTTCCCCTACTCCACTCCATCTCTCTCCTCTCCTTCCTCGTCCTCTCCCTCCTTCTCCTCTCCCGTCTCCTCTCCCTTCTCCTCTAACTCCTCCTTCTCTACCTCCTCCTCTCCTTCCCCTCTCCTTCCTCGTCCTCTCCCTCCTTCTCTCCCTCCTCCTTCTCCTCTCCCGTCTCCTCTCCCTTCTCCCCTACCTCCTCCTCTCCCTCTTCCTTCTCTCCCTCCTCCTCTCCTTCCCCTCTCCTTCCTCGTCCTCTCCCTTCTTCTCTCCCTCCTTCTTCTCCTCTCCCGTCTCCTCTCCCTTCTCCCCTACCTCCTCCTCCCGTCTCTCCTTCTTCCTTGCATGTCCTCCTCAGTCATGTCCGGGGGGGGGGGGGGGGAAGTGAACAGGAAAAAAGTGAACAATGTGTTATTTTGCTTTGTTTGTTCATTCTCCATTGAAGGGTTACACCCTTTCAAAGGACAGGGGGTTATTTCGATAAGCAGTGCTATTCGTGAACCGGGGATGTGCCACTTTAATTCAATGCTCTTAAGCTCTCTTATATTTAATGCTTCCCGTGATATATCCCTTGAATTTTTTATTCCAAGAGTTTTTTTTGCCCCCTTGTACCTGCCATTTTTGTGTTTTTTTCAGGACACTCCCTAAGACGTGTTTTAATGTCGTTGCATTTTTGGGACGCTCCCCGAGAAATTAGATTTAAAGCTTTTTTATAGACGGGCACTCACATCGGCCCTTGTTGTGCACCCACCTCTGTTGTTCCACCCTCTTAGTGTAACAACCTTCATTCTTTCTGTTTACCTCACCCTCATCTCACTCTGAGATGAATGCACTTTATGAGTGCCTCGGCTCCGGCGTTATCCAATATTCATAAAATGCCAGCACACCCTCCCTCTCTCTCTCTCTCTCTCTCCCCCTCTCTCTCCTTACTCTCTCTCCTTACTCTCTCTCCCTCCCTCCATCGTTCTTCAACTCCCTCTCACTTTCTAAATAAACACACTCATGGCAGGAGGGAACAGTCCGCTCCGTGCAGCCTTCGGTGCCAACGAAGGAGGTGTGCTTGTTTTATGCGTTTGATTGTATGAGAGTGTGTACACACACACACACACACACACTGTAAGGGTTGCCAAGAAGCTGTAGGGTTTTGATGGCGGCCGGGGCAGGGAGGAAGCGGGTGCGTTTGATTTGTTTGGGGGCATGAGGAAGTGGGATGGATGGAAACCCAGTTAGAGTAATGAAGTTAGATGGAGGAGAGCCATTCATTATCTGAGCTGCCCAATGCCGTGATGAATTCCTCCGTACGCCCGCCTCGCTCACACACCACTAAAGCCTCTGCCTTATTCACCTGCCAGCCGTGTTGGTTAGTCGGGGTGGGGAAGCCTTCTAGAATCTTTGGGGAAACCATGGCAACTAAAAGTAAATGTGTTCTAAATGCTACCTGGCCGGGGTGATGGAGTTAAGAGTAATGCTATGAAATATGTTAAAAATCAAAGAATATGATAGAGGCTTCACTGCAGTTTCTATCACGTTTAGACCAATTTGATAATAACTGTTGCTTGCCGTGTGTTTGTGTTTATGAGTGTGTGCGTGTTCTTATTCCCCTATGAGTGTGTGTTTGTGTGTGTGTTGCTTCAGCCATCCACTTGCATTGTTGCAATGACCCAAAACGTATTACACATTCCGTGTATCTGAAAGGTAGAAAAAAACCTGGAGGGGAGGGGGTGGTGTTGGGGATGGTTCGGGGGGGGGGGGGGGCTGGCATGACAACAGAGAGGATTATTGGTACACAGGAGCGTCTGCCTCCGCTGCCCTCCGTTTTATTCTCGTTAATCTTTCCTCCTATCTCTCTATCACCGTAATGCTTGTCATCTACAGAATCATCCTCCTTTTAATCCAATCACGGCTCTGCCAGGCACGACATTTGTCCCGCCCTCCTCACACACACACACACACACACACACATATGCGTACAAACACATTTACAAACACACATCACATCACACAGACACACAGAAACAGACAAACAAATCTACACACACATAGCCACACAGCAAACATCATGCATAGCAGAGCTGACACTTGAACGAGAAAACACACACACACACACACACACACACACACACACAAACGCACACACACACACACACACACACACACACACAAACACATTGCATCCGTTAGGCTTTGCAGCCATGCATGCGATGCGGATGAACAGGCCTATTGGCTGTGTGTGTCTGTGTGTGTTTCTGTGTGGTGTGCATGCATGTGCATGTTTGTGTGTGTGTGTGTATGTGTGCTTTTCTGTGTGTGTATGTGTGCTTGGGTTTGTGTGCCTGCATGTGTGGGTCTGTGTTAGTGTGTGTGCATCTGTGTGTGTGTGTGTGTGTGTGTGTGTGTGTGTGTGTGTGTGTGGGTGTGTGTTCAGATTAGTGCAGGCAGGTTGGGGTTTATGGTTCTACTGTAGATTACGTTCACATGAAGTGAAGAGTGGGCCGACAGCGCAGGAGTGAACACGTTGCTTCAGCCTTCCTCACACACACCTGAACACCGCACTCACAATGGCACTGAATGGAATGGCAAAGTGTCGTAGAAATACAACACAGCCGAACACTGTGCTCACATTGGGACTGAATGGGACAGAATTGAACGGCATACAATTGAAGAGAACTGCTCATAATATAATATAATGGACCAGCACAGAATATAATAGAGCAGAGTTAAATTGAACATGTATATGATAGAATAGAACTGCATAGAATAGAATAGAACAGCATGGAATACAATTGAACAGAATTTGGAATAATCCAATATAATGGATTAGAGCACAATATAATATAATATAATGAAATGCTACATTTCCTTGGGCGGCAAAGGAACGAATAGACCAGACTGGAACTAGACTGGACCAGACCAGACCAGACTGAACCAGACTGGACCAGACTGGACCAGACAGGACCAGACTGAAACCAGTCTGGAACCAGACCGGACCAGACTGGATCAGACTGGACTAGACAGGACCGGACTGGACCAGACTGAACCAGACCAATCGGGCACAAGAGGCTGAGGCAGGTGGTTTATTCGGTGAATACAGTTGTGTGTGTGTGTGTGTGTGTGTGTGTGTGTGTGTGTGTGTGTGTGTGTGTGTGTGTGTGTGTGTGTGTATGTGTGTGTGTGTGTGTGTGTGTGTGTCCTTTTCTTATTGGAAAGGAAGAAGGAGCCAGGAGCTTGGATAATCACTAACAGCTCAATGTGGGAGGTAAAGACAGATTAAGAAATGAGGGAGGGATGGATAATAGGAAAATAAGAGACTTTAGGCCAGTGAAAGACAGTCCAGAAACACTTGTTATTGTCCTTTTCTAATAAGCCGTGTTGAACCACTAGCGCTTTTCGGTTCCCTAGCTTGTGCTTTAATAAGGTTGTGTCGCAATGCAAGACAAATTGTACAGCGGTAATGCTAACATCAGTGCTAATTTGCGTTGTTAATGCTCTGTATTGTTTGAAAGACGGCGGTAATGTCTTTGGTTGGGTTGCAATAAGACACAAAAAGGGTTAGAGAAGGAAAGGGAGAAAGAGAGGGAGAGGAAAACAAGAAGGTTATACTTAAATATCTGTTTGAGTCTCGGCCATGAACGTTTCCGTTTTGTCTTTTTGCGGGGCTTGGTCTGAGAAAGCGCTTTTGCTGTGTTTTGTAGAAGTTTCTAGATGGACCGAGGTATGGAAAAGAGGGCATGGAAAAGAAAAAAAGAGATAGAGAGAGAGAGAGAGAGAGAGAGAGAGAGAGGGAGAGGAGAGGGAAAGAGGGAGAGAGAGAGGGAGAGAGGGAGAGAGGGAGAGAGAGAGAGAGAGAGAGAGAGAGAGAGAGAGAGAGAGAGAGAGAGAGAGAGAGAGAGAATGACAGAGAGGAGACTTTTAGGGACAGATCGCAGAGAAGGTGAGAGACAGGCAGAGAATAGCCCAGCCTGGATGAATTACTGGTCAATTCTGGGAACAGCGGGACATAGAAACGCACAAACTACTATTTGAAGCCCAACCAACGCAGAGCCGCGGCTAAGAAGCACTTGACCCGGGGGGGAACATATGGCCTGCGCCCAAAACAAGCTCCTGTTTGTTTGCGTGTTAAGGAATAAAAGAGAGCAGAAAGCCATTCAGGACACGCACAGTGTCTTCCAGGGTTTTTTCATCCCCCCTCTCCCCCCACACCCGACGGACATCTGGAATGTTTGGTGAAAACTCGTTGTGTGACGCATTCCATGACCCAAAAAGCGCTCCGGCTCCCCATCTGCTCCGAGAGCCCACGCTCGGGAAAGGAGATTGGGTTTTCCTGTGTTTCCCAGATTTCCTTGTTGTTTGTGCTGTCGCTGTCTGGGTGAGGGATGAAAATAATACGGGAGGATGTATTATTCTACCATGTCTCGGTGTGACGCTCTCTCTCTCTATCTTTCTCTCTCTTCTCTCTATTGCTCTCTCTTGCTCTCACTCTCTCTCGTCCCTCTCTTGCCTTCTCCCCCCCCCCTGTCCTCCAAGCATCTCGTCATCCTTGCAATGTAATTTACTGCGATGACAACCGAGGAAACACTGGCACACACACTGAGAGACAAACACAGGCAGAATTACACACAGACAAAGATACACTGACACACAAACCCACACACAGTGACATCGCTACACTGACAGACACACACAAACGCACAGGCGCACACTTCTATGCATGCACATACACGTATGCACAGACATGCAGACGTAACACCACACACACACACACACACACACACACACACACACACACACACACACACACACACAGCCTCCCCCTGTCTCTGGTTGAGGTGAGGTTACCAGCTATCCTTCAGGCCGGAGCGCTTTGTATCTTCGTGACAGCAGCTCCATGTCTGCATACAAATGTAGAGAAATGATCTGGTGGACAACCGCCAAGCCCCCCGCCGGGCCTGTCTATCTGTATGTCTGTCTGTCTGTCTGTTCTTCTGCCTCTGGCTCGACTTGTTCGGGTGCCTCCCTGTTGACCTGTTTCTGTCTGTCTGTCTGTCTGTCTGTCTAACATCCTTTAAGTTTTTGTCTTACTAACTGTTTCCGTCCTTGTCTTTCTTCTGGTCAACCTGTCTTTATGTCTGTCTGTCTCCCTGTGGACCTGTTTCTGTCTGTCTCTCTCCCTGTAGACCTGTTTCTGTCTGTCTCTGTCCGTGTGGACCTGTTTATGTCGGTCTGTCTCACCACTCTATCTTTGATACCCTTGACACTTGATGATGACTGCCTGGGTGTTTGACAATACATCCATGGCAATAAAGTCAAGCCAATCTCTGATTGAACCACTTCAGAGTATAGTCACTTAAAGGTCAAACACAGGGTGGGTCTCCTTCTCGCAATAAAGCTGTTTGAAGCTTATTCCAGCATTCATGCTTTCTGAACGATATTCCAGCAACTCAAAACAAAGAGGAAGAGGGGCGTGACCAGACACTAAATTACCAATAGCGCCACGGAAAGACCTGTCACTCAAGGAACACACACAATACACACACCCTTCGAGTGACATAAAAACCAACGCCAATTAGAATTCAGTCCAACATGTCGACAGGTAAAGGCTCCACAGCTCTCGCCAGTGGCATACTGCCCAAACGCCAGGTCAAATTAGCCCAAGCCAAAGCTAGCCCCATGCCAAATGGCCCCTCAGAGAGAGAACAAACAAGGCAGAGGCTAATGCCATGGCCAAGCTGGCACCACACCAACCGACA
Source organism: Pollachius pollachius (assembly GCF_949987615.1). NCBI lineage: Eukaryota > Metazoa > Chordata > Actinopteri > Gadiformes > Gadidae > Pollachius > Pollachius pollachius. The sequence goes on along the minus strand of NC_136953.1, from coordinate 5,036,493 downwards.
ACTCTACCGGCAGTACCATCCGGGCTTACCCGGCCTGGAGTTGCTATCGCATGGCAGTAAAAGTGCCAAATGAATCACAAGGCGTTGTTTCAGGGGGCCGGGTTTAAAACCGAGTGTTGTGAATAATGTTTAGGGGGCCACGTCGTTTAGGGGACCACAATGAGTTGAGCCCCTTGATCGTCTGGGGAGTTTTAGTAGGAATCTAGCTGGACTTCATACTGTGTGAGTGATTGTTGTTTTGGTCGAACAGCAAATTCAGATTATCTTTTGCCAACGGTTTGTTTATCTGTTGTGGGGCTTAGTGAAATGCGTGCAATTATGTGACAGGTGTAAATCCAGAATGTTCTTAATGGTTTTGATGTTAGAGGAGGCGGGGAACTAACAAAGCACAACCAGGCGGACAAAAGAACATTTCATCTTATTTATACAAAAACATTCAAACTGACAAACGAACAACAACAAATTAATCCTAAAATAGTCTTCTAAATGTCTTCCTCCCAGTGTGTCACACAACGACACGGACCACCATTTTTCTTCGCATTTTT
>NC_136953.1:4985948-5033448 GCF_949987615.1 Pollachius pollachius | reverse complement strand
GCATGAGCTTATTCTCCAAATGTCAGCTACGTCTTCTTCTGCAGCCAAACGGGCAGTCGCCGAGCGGGCTGGTTGGGGGCCAAGACCCCAGCTCCTCACCCATGGGCACAGCGACCGCCGGGTAAGAGAGCACGTGGCGGCACGTGACGGGGACAGGGGCGCCGGTCTGGGTCTGCCGCTCCAGTGGCTCTGAGCGGACGGACGGAGGACAACAGTAGCCGGGGGGGTGGGGGGGGGGCGGACGGATGGACGGACGGTGGGGACTGGTAAACAACAGCATGGGGGGGGGGGGGGGTGAGCTCAGAGAGATGACTCATATAGGGGGTTACCGGTGACCTCTCCAACCCCCCCCCCATGTTTGTGGATCAACATTATCCATGCACATCTCTTTGTCATTGTTAAAAAATGATCATACACCTGAAATAGAGGCAATGCCCCCCCCCGGGATTTGCTTTATGGATTATGGCATTGAGTCATACAATGTATAACTGTTTTCATGAATGCATTAGGTTCTAAACTGTGTGCAAAATGAATAATGGATAAGCGTTAGTCTAATAGAGAATTAAACAGTAATAGAGCAAGGAACTGGCCGAACGAGTTTTACATTCACACACCTTTATAAAGAAGAGGAAATAAGACACTTTAGGGACTTTACGGTGTGTGTGTGTGTGTGTGTGTGTGTGTGTGTGTGTGTGTGTGTGCGCGTGTGTGTGTCTGTATGCTTGTGTGTGTGTGTACGTGTGTTCTTGTGTGCGCGCGGTACTGTGCGTGCCTGTGCATGTATGTACGTTCGTACCCGTGCGTGTGAGTGCATGCGTGTGTACATGTGCGTGCCTGTGCACGTGCGTTAGGAGCTGACTCAATAAACTGTGACCCTGCGGTTTCATTCGCCTCCTTCTGTAGGAGGCGTTGGCCTGCTATCCTATTCCTTTTGCAGCACCAAAAAGAACCGCCCACGGGCTCAAATAGCAGATAGTTATTATAAAGAATAGTTTCGGGGATATAGTTTTTCATTAAATGCATTATTATTACGAGGGTCGCATGGCTTTCAACTGATCGAAGCGCTGAATCCATTGCCATCACTAAACTGTAAAATCGGCCCATACCACACACACACGCACGCACGCACGCACGCACACACACAGAAACACACACACACACACAGACACACACACACGGTCAGTCCCCGTAACCTCTTCAAACGTTTCACACGACATTATCCATTTAGAAAAATCTCTGACCTTAAACTGGCCCTAATCCGGTTGCATTGTGTTTCGTGCTCCCATCCTCGTTCTGTTCACCTCGCTAACATCTGTATTTTTTTTTCTCCAATCATTGTTTCCCTGATCGCTATCAGCGTTAATCCGGTTTCACCGTTTTTCCATTAATCAAACTGGACCGAGTTCAAAGCAACTCCTCCTGGGTGTGTGTGTGTGTGTGTGTGTGTGTGTGTGTGTGTGTGTGTGTGTGTGTGTGTGTGTGTGTGTGTGTGTGAGTGTGTGTGTGTGTGTGTGCCTGCTTGCGTTTATGCACGCGTGCGTGCGTGCCTGCATGTGTGTGTGTGTGTGTGTGTGTGTGCAGCGCGACGTTGCCACGCACCGGCTCGTAGTGTTTATCTATCGTTTCCTCTCTCGCTGACCGAGGGTCCCATCCCATAACGCTGGGGGTGTCCGTACCCGGGTACCCTGGGTCCACACCTGACCCTAATCTTATCTCGAACGTCCACGAGCCTGGGTCCAGGGCCGCCGCTCCACGACCTCGCTGCCCAACGTTCGTAAAAGCGGCCCGCGGTAAATTAGTGCTCAGGCTTCCAGGTAAACACCCCACGGAGGGGGGGGGGGGGTGGTCACCCACGGGGTGGCCCTTCTCGGCCTCTCATCCCCCACACACTTCAGCGAACCTGGGCGAATAACCGGTGGAAAGGAAACCCGGACTGGTACCAGCTCTCTACGGGTGAATCCCGTTGATTTCGCTTTGTGAACAGAGGTGGTGATCGACCCGTGTGTGTGTGTGTGTGTGTGTGTGTGTGTGTGTGTGTGTGTGTGTGTGTGTGTGTGTGTGTGTGTGTGTGTGTGTGTGTGTGTGTTATTGTGTGTGTTATTGTGTGTGAGGCCACGCCAGACCCTCTCTCCGCGGAGTCCCGTTAAGCTGCAGCCAGCACCTCGGACGAGGTGCACACATAGACACACACACACACACACATACACACACACACACACACACACACACACACCGATCCAGCAGGTCTTGCCTGACCGGTGAACCCTGTCCCCGTGTACCCCCTCCCCCTGCCACTGCACCGCACATGGCACACATCGCTCCTTTTACGCAGATATAAAAATCCATCCCCACCTCGTACGCGCTTCCTGCGCGAATTCAACTTTACTACATGGCGTCGACGTTCAGTCCCAACGCACAAACCCCAGCGTGAGAGAGGGAGAAATACACACAAAAAACAGAATACATACCTTTGTCGTTTTCTTTTCACTGGCTCGGTGTGGCGTCTACGGCGAGAGAACCCCAGCGTAGCAAGGAATGTCTCATTGATTCATCCTTCCTTCGTTTTGTCCGTCAGTCTGTCCGTCCGTCCGTTCATTCAACGGAAAACAAAACGAATCCTCTCCGCCGAAGAAGCCGTGGCGGGAGAAGCAGTAGCGAGCAGTACAAGAAGAGCGCGCGCACTCCAGCCTCCCTTTTCCCCTCTCTCGGGTGCGTCCACGCGCAGTGCACGGTGCGCCCGGAACCCAACGGCCACGACGGGGTCGAGAATCTCTCAAGAGTGTGGCGCGCGTGCTGTGCTGTCTTGTTGTCACCCGTTGATTGACACTCTCGCGCCGAGCATCGCTTCTTTCGACTGCGGAATGTCAGGCAGAGCGAGCGGAGAGAGAGAGAGCGAAACGGAGATGGGGGGGGGGGGAAGAAAGAGAGAGTGGGAGGGAGGGAGGAGAGCGAGAGAGAATGTGGAATTAGAAGGAGAGATGCTGGGATAACAGAGGCAGACCCAGCTTTGGTGTGTGTGTGTGTGTGTGTGTGTGTGTGTGTGTGTGTGTGTGTGTGTGTGTGTGTGTGTGTGTGTGTGTGTTTGTATGTGTGTGTGTGTGTGTGTGTGTGTGTGTGTGTGTGTGTGTGTGTGTGTGTGTGTGTGTTTGTATATGTGTGTGTGTGTGTGTGTGTGTGTGTGTGTGTGTGTGTGTGTGTGTGTGTGTGTGTGTGTGTGTGTGTGTGTGTGTGTGCGTGTGTGTGTGTGCACGCGCGCATGTGTGTGTGTGTGTGTGTGGAGGAGAGGAGAGGAGGAGGTGGACTGGGAGAAGTAGTAGAGTAGAGATGAGGGAGAAGGAGGAGGAGAAAGGAGCAGAGAGAAGGAGAGGAGACTGAGAGGAGGAGAGGATGGGAAAGGAGGAGAAAGGAGGAGAGGAGCAGAAAATAAGAGCAGGAGCAAGAAACAGGATAAAGAGACGAGAAGAGAGGACGGACAATTAGGAGAGCAGAGTAGAGGAGGAGAAAAGGAGAGGAGGAGTAAGAGGGGAAGAGGGGAAGATGGGACGACGAAAGGAGGAGAAGAGAGGAGGAGATGCCCAGAGTGTTTACTGGAATGTGTCTGGCTGAGCAGATGGGGGAGAGATGAGCGGAGAATGATAAACAATGAATGAATTAAAGGAGTGGGCGAAACACAGACAGCGTCCAAATGCTGCTACGACAAGCTGACACGCCAACCGGCGACGCGGTAGAGACGTGCCTCGTGGCTCCCAGCCAAAAGGGACCGGGTTCAATCCCTGCTGTCCCCGATCTAGAAGTGTCTGAGTTCACTGTAAGCACCTGCTGACTAAACAGAGAATAAATAGGAGTCTGCTGTGGTGGGCGTGTGTGCATGTGCGTGCACCTGCACGCACATGCAAGTACACACATGCACACACGCTCGCACACACATGCACGTACACACGTGCACGCAGGCACATGAACATGTGTGCACATGCATGTGCGTGCAGATGTGAGTGCGTGTGCGAGCTGCATGCATGCGGGTACATGCATGTGAGATTGTGTGTGTATGTGCATACAGGTGTGAGTGTGTGTGTGTGTGTGTGTGGCATGTGCGTGCGTGCGTGCATGTGCCTGCAAGTGTAGTTGTGTGTGCATGCATGTGTGCATGTGCGTATGTGTGTGTGTGCTACTGTTCTGACGACTGGTGTGAATGTGCCGTGATGTGGTCGTCTGAGACCCGGAACGAGAGGATGAGAGGGGAGAGGAGGACAGGGGGCGAGAGGAGAGGGGTAGAGATGAGGAGGGGAGAGGAGAGAAGAGGAGGGAGGGGGGGGGGAGGGGGGGAGGCGAAGAGAGGAGAAGGCGATAAAATGGAGAGCACAGGGGACACTACTGCTACATGAAACACAGTTTTTCCCAACAAAATAAACGAAGGTTGTTCAAATTGGTAACATTTAATTAATAATTTCTCCGTCTTTACTCAGACAAAGCAAGCATTATCATAGCCAAGAGTGTGTCCAAGTTGTCAATTCTTATAATAAATTTATGTTTCTTAAGTGATATCACTAAAACAACAGTTCGACTTCCTTCCACTTTTTTGTTTTCTGCTTAAATCAATAGAATGAGCGAGAAAGAGAGAGAGAGGGAGTGGGAGGGAGAGATAGATATAGAGAGAGTTAGAAACCATAGATGAGAAAACAGTCCCAAGACGTGACTTAATGAGAACATTACAAGCACAAAAATGAAGGAAACAGAAGAGGAAAGAGAGTCAGGCGGATGGAGGATGGAGGATGAGAGAAGACTGAGTTTATGTTCTTCTTATCCGTCTTTTAGACAGAGATGATCAGAGCTTTGTCTCGGGAGAAGCATGGCCGCCACAACCTCTCTCTCTAACCCTCAGGGCGTGGTATAGATCTTTGTATAGAGAGAGAGAGAGAGAGAGAGAGAGAGAGAGAGACACACACACACACACACACACACACACACACACACACATGTGCATGCACACACACACACAAACACACACACACTACAACTCCATGCAATCAAATGCTTCCTTACAGCCATATCTCTCCCCTACTCTCTTACATACACCTATACACAAGCACACACAAACACACAAACACAAACACACACACAGACACATAAACACAAACCCACACACACACAAAAACACAGCACACACATGCTCACAAAAACAAGCCATCTACTTAAGAAGGCCAAGATAATCAAGTCCATCGAGTTGTTCATGGGGAGAAGGCAAACACTGACACACACACACACAAACACACACACAAGCACACACACACACACACACACACACACACACACACACACACACACACGCACACACGTGCCCTAGCTGAATGCCTCACGTTCACATACACACAGAGAGCAATGTCACAGGCTAACACCCACACACATACGCTGTGGACGAGAGCACCACTAGTTCTTGGTCAATTTCATGCATTTCTTCCCATGCTGGAAATAGCGTCTGTGAGGAGATAAATACACTCGTACGGGGGAGCGGTACAACTAGGCCATTGCTTTTGTAAACGGCCTGAGAATATGATTTTAAAACCCTTTTGAAAAAGAATGCAAGCTACACTAAAGGATATTTAAAAATAGAAGAACAGGCAAAGTCAAAGCAGCAACGACTTCTTACTTAGAACTCAAATCCTCGAATCCAATTTGTTCAAGGACGAACCCTAAAACTTAGCGGTCACTATTACATTTTTTATAATTACAATAAAATAGTGCTGTCAAGCGATTAAAATATTTAATCACGATTAATCGCCTTTATGTCATAGTTAACTCGCGATTAATCGCGATAATCGCAAATTCTTTTCTATTCCAAATATCCCTTGATTTCGTGCTGCTATCCTTTTAGTGAGATCAGAGAGTGTTGAGAAGGACAGTAATAAAAAATATTTGGTAAGATGGATATGAGAAGAGAGACCCGCAGTGAATTCAACCCGGTCCACTTGATATTGGGTAGTTGCATGAAAGTGGTAGGCATACCGTAAAACTTCAATAGCCCAGGCTTTTATTTGTTTCAATCACTGAACTTTTGAACAAAACTCTTGCTCTATCGAATAACGCCTACACACCTGAGCTGTTCGCCCGCAACCTCTCACTCACTCAACAGCTGCAACACCCACAAACTGTCAACGTCGCAACGAAGTCGATTTTGTCTAGAGGGGAGTAACTGAGCGGCCCCTGCCGAAGTGGTACAGCCCAGGTGGGCCTTGAACTGCGATTGGTCAGAAAGACGTAACAGCTAATGACAACATTGAACTCTCGTGCAGGCTCAAACAGAGTGACACACAAACAACACACACACTTTTTTGAGGAGTTTTTCACCCGCTCCATATCCTTGCATGCCCCAAGAAGTTTGTGCGGCGTGCTTGTTGTTTTGTTTCCGGTGTAGCTAGATCCGGTATGGTGTTGTAGTTTTTCTAACAGGCTTGAACAACTAGTTGTTGCTAGACAGCAGGTGAAAAAACGACAACGTTTGCAATCAAATAATAATACACTGAAGTCAGGAATGACAGATGCAGACGACCCCCTGCCTGAAGGCAGCGTGTTCGATCCCCCGAGTCCACAGCCTAACCCCTAGACATCCTTACAGGTATCTGTTTCCCTGGGCCTTATTTTAACGGTCTGAAACGCAAGTGAGAAGCGCCAAGCGCAAGTAGCTTTGTGGGTGGTTCTATGGGATGTCGCTATTTTACCGGCGCAAAAATGACTCTTGCGCCCGGCGCAAATCTAAAAAGTGTTAGTCTGAAGTAGCCTAATTACCCGTAGGTGTGGTTTGGGCGTAACGTGCATAAAGTAATGAGAGTGTCAGCTCCCATCCCCTTTAAGAGCCATGAGCGCATTTGCATCTGACGAGAATTTTGACAGTGCGTCTGCAGTGTCCGATGAGACAGATGCACATGAATTTCAAACTTCAAATGGCTCAGTTTATGGCCAAATAATATGGCCTAATTCACACATGGAATAAGGTTTTCTTCCATAACTTCAGAAATACTGAGTCCTCAAATGAATTTCAGCAAAGAAAACTTAATACACATATGATATGCGGTAACTGTGGTTCTATTTAATGATATACGCAATACATTATAAACAACGTTTCTTATCAGTATTGTATGCATTATCGTTATCGACATGTGTTCCTAATATGCATGTGTCCCCCCGTTAATAAACATTGCCATGGACTGAATTATGCGTTACGTGTTTAGTTTGCGTGTGTTTAAACAGATGGACGCACACACGCGCGCCCGCATTCATCAATTATTTTTACACATACACACACGCGCGCCCGCATTCATTCATTCTTTTGCACATACACACACGCGCGCCCGCATTCATTCATTATTTTCAACACTCACTCGCGGTAAAACAATGTTTTCTCACGATCAAATACTCATCAATCCTAAAAGTTATGGCCATGTAGACGATGTTTGTGTTAAGAAAATATGTGTTTGCTGTATGGTGTTTGCAGATGCATTGATTTAAAAGTACAACTTATTACCGCTGTATCAGCTGTTCTTCCCTAAATAATTTACAAAGAATGTGTGGCTAGGTAGATGAGAGAAGCAAAGTGTATGCGCGAGGTGCACAAGCAACATTATGCATGCGCCCTTAAAATAGCATCTGAACAACGCGCCACTGACTTTAAACCAGGTATTTCCTGGTTTGTGGCGCAAGTGGTCTCTGAAACTTCTAAATAGCACCAGGGAACGTTTGCGCCAGAACACGCCTCCTCCTTTCGCCGAACCGCCCCTTGGGGCGCAAGATTATTCCCTAATTTACCGACGCGTGGCGCAGGAGGGAAAAGAACGCTCTGCGCCAGTTGCAAACTAGCAACGACACATGCGCCAGTGAGAAAGTCAATTGCGCCGGATGCAAGATAGGGCCCCCTGTCTCATTGGCGTATAACAGGCCATCGTTACACCAATACACCCTGACCGGGGGACACACCGATGCTTGATGGTCCCTCCCGGTCGTCTTGAAGTCACTTGGAAGCTCAATTAAATCCTTCTGGTGTGTAGAGCGTCTAAATCACTCTAAAGGTCACCACCTCCCTGGACCTCAGCTGGGGGGAAGAGGCGGCGCAGCGATGTTGGAATCTGAAGTTTGGTTGCTGGCTAGACTTGTGGTCATGGATACACCTGTATAGGAATATTGTAGGGAATTTATGGCGTTTTTATTCAATGTTTAATAATTTAGTTTATAGAAGAAATATAAGTTACGAGAGATGATTCTGATGTTTTAAAACTAAGCATACAACAATGCGATAATTTAATAATTATCTGAACCAAGTATTAGTATTTCTGAAGCCATACTGCTGCATATAGACCAAATCCGCCACTGTAGTGATAAACGCTCACTGCTGCGAAGATGTCGAGTCTCAGTCCATTGACCTATTTGTTTGACATCTTGTTGCGAACTCTGATCCCTTCCTCAAGGCAGGGTTGTACTAGCCTGGGACACAGATTAATTCTGGGAGTTTGTTTCATGTTTCTCAGCCAGAATAGTCTGGATACCCTCCTTTTGAAAATGATTTCTGAGCTCCAGAAATCCTGATGATCCAATCAGAAACCTTTTAGCTGATAACGGGTGGGGTTTATACCATGACGGGGAGAGAAGCGACTTTTGCAAACAAGATGGCTGCCGCAGGTGAACAAGCATCAGAGTTAAACAACCTTGACAGTTTGTTTTCCCTAAAAGAAGAACAACTAACGGCACTGGAAGCATTCATGCAGAAGAAGGATGTCTTTTGACATTTTCAAGAGACGTGACATGATTCGTTGCTCTGATTGGTTGTAGGTCTATCCAATTGCGTCCGCAGGCATTTATGTTTGTGTCCGTTGGTAACTCCTCCTAGCATGGCTATTGCTAGACAATGCTCAATCGTAGAGTGCACTTTGGTCTGGGGAAGCCGCTATCTTCTTCTTCAGCACAAGATGCGTGATCGACGGGTGTAGTTCAAATGAATCTGTACGCAATTGGATAGTCCTTCAAAAAATCAGCTCAACGCTTCCCTGTCGTCATTGTGTTAAACCAGCCAATAGCGTGCCAGGGGGGAAAGCCAGCTTGGTTATTGGCTCCAGTGAAAGCGGATCGGAAACAGGAAGAAAAGTATTGCTCCTCTCTAGCCCTGCTGCAGGACGAATTCAAATCGCCGGCAGAACGGGCTGGGCGTACCCGTCTAAACGCCTCCAGAAATCTAAATCGAACTGAGAGGTCCCAGGCTAATACGCGTTTGAGTGTTAGTCTGGCTACGCCAGGCTAGGGTCGTACTGCTCTGGAAAGGACAACACGGCGGCCATCAGTTTCTCTTCCATCGTCACACTGCTCTGCAAACAGCAGAATGCTACAATGCTAACGTTACATGGTGAAGATTGTTCTTCTTCCTGTGGGCGTCTTCCGCTCTGATCGCTGGCTTACGTGATTGGCCAGCGCAGCATGACGTCGGGTGGCGTTACCGAAAGTCGATTCTGTTTCAACTTTTTGTCACAGGCTGCAGACGGTTTTTGGGGCGGCCCCCACTGCAACAGCTTAAACTCACTCTCTCTCCCCCCCCCCATCCAAATGAAGCGTTGAACAGGGGTTGAGTGGATTTCACCGCTCATCTGATTTGGTCTGAATCAGCCTCTAGCAACATATGTAGCATTTGTAAATAAATAACCAAATTGACATTTACATTACATTCAGGCCCTGAATGTACATTTTAGGGCATTGAGCAGATGCTTTTATCCGAAGCGACTTACAGTGAGTACATTTTTTTGATTGACATCCATGTCACATTTTGTCAAATCAATCGAATCAAATCAAACATTAATTTCAGAGGTCGTCATGACATCTCAACTGAAGCTGCACATTGTGAAAGGAAGTTGAGCAAAGTGTCCATCTGTGGCTGGTTATTAGCTGTTTCAGTGGCCCAGTGCATGGGATATGTCCATCCTCCATTACTGTGGTTCTTCCTTCTTCCAAGTCTGCTTCTAGTCATCCTCTGCTCAGCATCAAAGCCTTCTGGATTCCCGCTTACCCCATCCCCCACTGTGCATACGTGTGTGAGTGTGTGTGTGCACGTGTGTGTGTGCGCACGCATGTGTGTGTGTGTGGTCTATTTCTCCCTACTGTACTGCTATACACCAACCTCAGAGAAATCTTCAAGAGAAAACATCACCATTTTTTTTCTTTTTATAACCCAGTTTCTATGGCGATGAGCGCATTATCTGGGCTTGCCAGCGCTACAACCGATGCCTGAACCATAGCAAAGCTGCGGAGAGCGCTAGCAACGCCACAACGGCCTAACAACGGAAGCCTTTAAGGCAACGCTAACAAGCTGGATGAGGATAACAGGTGTTTTTACCCTGAGCCCGCCGGCCCCGCTGGGATTCGAACCCTTAACCCTAGCAATGTAAATGCGGCACTCTACCAGTTGGGTCGGTTAGAGGTCTCTGTGAACCCTCCCCCTCCACCGTTCCGCTGAGAGCCACGATGTAAGAAATGCACAGGCAAACAACAAAGCGCATTTGTCCTTCCATTTTAATTATCGGCTTTATTATCAGGACATCTATTTCATACAAACTAATGAGCGGATGTAGAGCATGAACACGGATGATAGTAGACACACACGCGCACATATTCCCTCTCACACACACACGAGCATATTCACACAAAACAATATATTTTAATGAGCTACGCAGTTTTCTAATTAGCGGGAAAGGCTAGCGTTAAGCTAGCGTTGCGACAGCACAGTGCTCCCGGGGGCCTCAGCAAGCCTTTCAGCGGTTCGGCAAAGAAATCAAAAGGCTAACTTTATTTTTATTATTCGGTTGTGTTCAACTTCCCTCCCTGACGATGAGGTTAAGACAACAGCGCTAAGCCTCTGTGTTTCGGGGCTCTGGTGGGGGGGGGTGGGTGTAGGTTTGTTTTACCGCCTGTGTTGTGTTGTGGGTCTTGCGTTCCGCACATTTAATTGAGTGTCCTGGCTGCACAATATGTGTCCGTCTGTCTATCTCTCGTTCCATCTCTCTCTCTCTGTCTCTCTCGCTCTCCATCTCCATCTCTCTCTCTCTCTCGCTCTCTCTCTGTCTCTCTCTCTCGCTCTCACTCCATGTCTCTCTCTCTCTCCCTCTCTCTCTCTCTCTCTCTCTCTCTCTCTCTCTCCATGTCTCTCTCTGTCCATCTCTCTTCATCTCTCTCTCTCCATCCCTCTTTCCTCTCTCACTCTCTCTCTCTCTCTCTCTCTCTCTCTCTCTCTCTCTCTCTCTCACCATCTTGGTGCCCACAGCTTCTTGGCAGCATAAATCTGTTGGGCGAGGAGGGTGGGGGGATGGGGGGGGGGGGGACAATGGCAGAGTCGAAACTAGGCTATCTTCTCCTTCACAGAGATGGACCCCCCCCTGCCCACTCCACACAGACACACACACACACACATCCCCAGATTCTCATCATCGCCAACTGAGTCCCTCGTATATGCCTTTACTGTTTTTTATGATGACTGTGTACTACTACCTCTTAGCTATTGCTTTTATTGTCCAATGTGGGGAATTGGTATGCTGCTACTGGATAGACTTTCCTTAACATCAATAAAGCATTATCCATCTGTCGATACGTCTGCCTGCCTGTCCATCCACAGTAGCCTATCTATCTACACAGTAACCTGTCTGTCTTTCTGTCTGTCTGTCTGTCTGTCTGTCTGTCTGTCTGTCTGTCTGTCTGTCTGTCTGTCTGTCTGTCTGTCTGTCTGTCTGTCTGTCTGTCTGTCCGTCCGTCCGTCCGTCTATCTATCTATCTGTAATATGCCTATCTATCTATCATCTATCTATCTATCTATCTGTAATATATCTACCTATCTATCCATCTATCTGTATTTCTTTATTTCTGCCTGTGAGCTCAATTTCAATCATTCACAACACAGTAATTAACCACACAAGAGCACCATCATATTATTAGTCTATTATTAGGATATTTAATATCCTCCTTAATTCTGCCCTTTATCTTCCCTCGCTGGAAGAAAAGGTTCATTTATGAATTTTGTAAAATCTGCATGAGATAGTCAATACTGTGGTTTACCCCTGCATAAAATATACAAGTAAATGAGATATCATTACCCTAAATGAGGTTACGCTAAGGGGCTAAAGGAGAGAGTAGGGAGTTACCGGGTAGCTCAGAGTTACCGGGTTCCAAACCTGATGTACACAGGCTAACCTGTGGGTATCGTAGATCAAGAGGCCCCATAAGCCCTACCTTTAGTGGCCTGTACTTCGCCGGAGGTCGCTTTGAATAACAGCCACTGATGAAGGACAATACAATACACTACGACAGTACTGCTATTAAGGCCCCTCTGTGGGCGATTATCCCCGATCCTTTTAGCCCCGACGACGTGTTGGTCAAGACCCCGGCACAGGCTGCCCAGAGGAGGGTTAATCCTGTGTAATATTACCCTGACAGCCCAGAACCATGTATCCCCCATGGTCCCTGTTCAGAGCACTCCAGATCTCACTCCCACCCTGACCTCCCCTCTGCCTACCTTAACCTCTCTCTCTACCTTTCTCTATCCTACCGTCCTTCTTTCCATCCACCTCTACCCCTCTTCTCTCTCTCTGGATGCATATACATACATCCCCATTGCATCTCTCTCTCTCTCTCTCTCTCTCTCTCTCGCTCTCTCTCCCTCTTCCTCTCATATCCCCTCTCTCCTTCCCTTACCCTGGCACTGGTCTCAAGCTGCCCCTCTCTCTCTTGTTCGTACCAGGAGCTCATGGCTGGGCCCCCAGATTAAACTGAGACCTCTTTAAACCACGCCACCTCGCCTCTTATTTTGTCATTCTCCCAGCGTTGCGTACCGTCACCATGGTTATCCACCGGGCCGGAGCCAGCCAGTCAGGACGCCGGGGCCATGAGGGAGCCCTGAAACAGCTAAAGTGAGGAGCAGGATGGCAGGCGAGCGAGCTTGACTTCCCTTTAATAGGGAAGAGAGATGGGGTCGCTCTCTCTCTCTGTCCCGCTGTCTCTCTCTAGGTATGTGTGTCTCTGTGTCGCTTGTATCTTTCGCTCTCCCTCTCTGGCCCTGTGTGTGTGTGTGTGTGTGTGTGTGTGTGTGTGTGTGTGTGTGTGTGTGTGTGTGTGTGTGTGTGTGTGCGTGTCTCTCTATCACTCCCTCTCTCTTTCTCTTTCCCTCTCTTTCTCCCCCTCTGTCTCTCTCTTTCTGTCTCTACCTCTCTCCCCTCTCTGCCCATCTGTGTCCATCTCTCTCATTATCGTCCCCTTTAGAGACTTATACAAGGAGAATACAAGACAGCCTTTAATGTCTAGACACAACTGTACTCACCCCAAGACATCCCAAGCAATTAGGCATGAAGAAAAACACACACACACACACACACACACACACACAAACACGCACACACTCCTGTACACATTTTTAACACACAAAGGCAAACATATACAAACAGACACACACATACATATCACAAAATACAAATAACAGTATGCACACAACCACAAACACACTAACATAAAATAACATAACATAATAATAGCACAAACACACACACAGTCTATAAGACTATTTAAGACTGATTTGATATCAAAAACTTTTATCATTTTCCTGTCTCCTGTTTATAATCAAACTACTGAAAGACAATGGATAAAAAATTAAAGATAATGTGGATTTGAATACTAATGTTGTGGCTATCTTGCTAAAAATGAATGAAGAATGAATGCCTCAAAAGACAAGAAACTGATTAAATGACTTGTGATGATAATCTTCTGAAGGAAGAAAGGCAAGTAAATAAGTGAGTAAGTATTATTGTATGGTATGGCATCAAAAGGATCAAAGTTCACATTGTAACCCTGCACCCAAAAGCTCACAATCACTTCAGATTCCCAGAGTCAGCCTTTAAAACAAGGTTATGTATTTGTTCTGAAACATGGAACTTCTCTTTTTGGCTATTGGAAAACAGAAGTTAGTCAGACTGTCGGTCTCTGGAGACTGGACTAGTTTCAGGGTTATGTAACTGTTGCTCTTGCCGCACTGTCATAGGTAGCACAAAAATAGAGTAACTCTGCAAGTGGAAAAGCAAGCAAAACCATTGACATTTCACACTTCTCAGTAGACTTCGTCTCATGCCTGTTTTCCGAAGGCTTTATTAATTACATAACGCAATTATTCGGAATTTCAACATGCATCATGAAATGTTTCTCCCACAACCCACTCGACACAAATCACAACTGAAACTTTTCTGTGCATCTCATCAACACAATATAATAACACATCAAATATTACGATGGAGCACAATAGCAATATATAAAAAATAATGCAGACGTGTTAACTCACACACGCTCTCACACAGCGCCTTACACACACGCACGTGTTTTCTCAGCCTCCCACATCACAATTATCGGTGACACAAACGTCTCTTTTATCTTTAAAGTGCTTAGATTTGCACAACATTTTCCGATAAAGTCTGACAAAATCGTAAAGTAACAGCAAGCGTAACCACGGCAAAGATCCGCACGCTCAAACCATAACGTCACTTATGGACGAACGCAAGGCTGCTCACAAGGAAACACAGACACACCGGCATGCACACACAAACACACACACACACACTCAGCACACATGGTTCAATATTACCACAGGCACTGCATGAAACGCTCCCAAAGTGCAATTTATCACTTTTTCCCCCTTTTACCCTTAAGCAACCCTGACCTTTCAGTATGATTCATGTGTCTCGGAACACACACACACGCACTCACACACACACAAACACATATACACACTCACACACACATACACACACACACACCGCATTAACATTTCCTTCATCCCATGTGATTTGTTTTTGGGTTCCGTTTGTCGGTCCGCAGAGTGGAAATTTTTCGCCTACTTATGAGAAATCCAACTGTGATTACATCTTAAGGGGAAAAAGAAGCCGGCCAATATTGTCTGGGGCTCGGAGCGCGTCCAAGAACCGCTCACACGCGGGCCACGGTGGGGAGCGGATTACAGAACACAGACCACGCAGTTCCCTCAGCACAGCTCTTGATTATCATACGCTTTTATTTAAAAGGCCCCCATTTTACCACCAGGTGTGATGTGGATAGCCATTACCAGCCTTTTCATAGGGAAATCACCCATGTCCCACAGGCCCCGTAGAGAGATAGCTGGAGGGATAAACAGCTTGCTTCTGGGTTTGAACCCTGGAGCCTAGCCTTTATGCATCCTTGAGCAAGCTCTGAAGATGTAAACACAGCGTTGCAAACGCAGGTACTGCATAAATACTGTACTACTACTAATACTACTACTACTACTACTACAACTGATACTATGTATAAAACTATGTATAAAAACATCTAAAGGGGTCGCTTGAAACACACTGCAGTCCCAATTTCCCCAGTCCATGTGACAGATGACCAAACCCAGGTCTGTACACTGTACACTGTAACCCTCACAATACCATTGTTCTCGCAGTACACCGTGTCTCTCTATGTCTACAGCGATGCTGTGTGGGACTCAGGTCGTGTTCCCATTACTCGACCGACAAAGCTTCATATCTACAATACCTCAAAGTTTCCTTGAACTGCTATTGATCCTGCGGGCCATTGGCACAATCACTTCCATCGATCACGGGGTGTCACGACTCAACACACAGCCTGCCCTCCAGGACTGCAGAGGGCACTGAGGAGTCGGCACAAGGCCAGCTCAGCTGAGCTGGTGAGGAAGTGAGCGGCCATGATTAAATTCTACCCCGCATGGCTTGTCAGTGCTCATTCACGGTTTGCATGCTACAGGTGCTACTACTCTTGTGAACTTCTCTTGGGAATTACTTTGGAACTTTGGATATGCTAACTCTTCACTTGACCCTGCTCGCCTCGACTTCGGATTTTGGATTGGGTTTTGGACTGTTCACGTGGACGCTCTTTGGATTACCGTATTGAACCCTGCTTGTCCCTGACCTTCCCTTTGTCTTGCCCTGTCTGGCGTTGCTACGCTGATGGAACTCTGTGCTTTGAACCTGGACTGTGCCCTTGACTATGCTTTGGATCTACCTTGGAATGAACTGTAACCGAACTAACTTTACCTTTGCCCTTAACCTTGAATGAACTCTAAGTTTAACTTTAATCACTTGTTGAAGTGTTTGTGGTCCTATCTTCTGAGTTTACTTTTATTATTTGTTGACCACTGTCTAAGTTATTTATACTGAACAATTAAACTCTGAACTGCATCTGCGACTGTGCCCGTCCTTCTAACCTGACATCATGAATGAGCCAGATCAAAGTGGCACAGCGGATGTAGAGGAGCTTCCATCCTTTGTTCAGAGACTCAGGGTTACAGTACACAACCAACAAGATGGTCTGCAGAAGATGGAGAAAGCACTCAATCAGATTGGCCATCGAATGAGGACTTTGCCTGATCCTGGTTATCCTATTGTTACTTTCCCTGCTCCAGTGCCTACCGTGAAGCTGTCCCACCCACCACCCTTCTCTGGGGAGCCGGCTGCCTGCAAGGGCTTTTTGACTGAGTGTTCGTTGATCTTTGAATTGCAACCAGCAAACTTCCCCACTGAACGATCTAAAGTGGCATACATCATCCCACGGCTAATCGGAAAGGCCTTGGACTGGGCTACCGCCTTATGGACTCATCGACATCCAGACTGCATTTCCAGTGAGCGGTTCATGGATGCTCTTCGGCGAGTCTTCGATGACGGCCTCACTCAACGGTTGGCTGATTCACATTTGTATTCACTCTCCCAAGGCCCACGGTCAGTCACAGAGTATGCCATCGAGTTCTGAACCCTAGCAGCTGAGACCGGATGGGAGGGTGAGGCTCTAGTGACTGCTTTATACCAGGGGTTAAGAGAGAAACTGAAAGATGAGATGGTGAACCGAGACTGGGGCGAAGAGTTGGATGACATCATCACTCTAGCCACAGCTCTGGATAAACGCATGCGAGAAAGACGAAGAGAACGTAGAGAGTTTTGCCCTCTACCGCCAACCCGGGTCCCAGGCTCTCCACTGCCATTACCACCACCACCTCGGCCCGGTCCTCCCGTACACCATCAGGGGGAGGAGCCAATGCAGCTAGGTCGTTCCCGGCTAAGCCAAGAGGAGAGACAGCGCCGCTTTCGGCAGGGACTTTGCATGTATTGTGGAGAACCAGGTAACATGTGCACAAACTGTCCAAACCTCCAGAGAAAAGGTCTCAAGAGTTATCGCCTCTGCTTCCACGTCTCGCTGTTCCCTGCCTGTGCGTCTGTGCTGGGGTCCCAGCAAGGGGTCTCAAGTAAGTCTACAAGCCTTGGTTGATTCAGGGGCAGCAGTTAACTTGATGGACCAAACACTAGCACGCCAGTTACAGGTGCCAATCACTCGTTGTGAAACTCCAAGAGCAGTACAGTCCTCAAGATCCTCTTGTCTTAGGGTACCCCTGGCTCATAACTCATCAACCCTCCTTTGACTGGGCTACTAGCACTCTTACACAATGGGGACCTACCTGGACAGCTCATCGACCACCAGACCAGCCCACCGTCTCCAGTGTTGCCACTGTAGCTGCCCCACTGGCTGATACCCCAAAGGTGCCTGTCATGTATCGTGACCTCAGTGCAGTGTTCAGTAAGTAAAGTGCAGCCTTGCTCCCTCCACATCGTAGTTATGATATGGCTATTGACCTCCTTCCTGGCACAACACTCCCACGAGGTAGGCTTTACTCCCTGTCCATCCTTGAAACAAAAGCAATGGATACTTACATCCAGGAATCTCTCCAAAATGGACTTATCTGGCCGTCCACTTCGCCTGCGGCTGCTGGATCCTTTTTCGTGGGAAAAAAAAGATGGTGGGCTCTGCCCATGCATTGATTACAGGGGGCTGAATAAAATAACTGTGAAGAACATGTATCCCCTGCCACTGTTGAACACAGCCTTTGAGCGCCTCCAAGGAGCCACAGTCTTAACAAAGTTGGACGTCAGGAATGCCTATCACCTCGTCAGAATTCGAGAGGGCGATGAGTGGAAGACGGCGTTCATAACCCCTCGGGGCCATTATGAGTACCTGGTAATGCCTTTTGGCCCGTCTAATTGCCCTGCCATGTTCCAAGCCTTTGTTAATGATGTGCTGAGGGACTTTTTAGATCACTTTGTGTTTGTTTATTTGGACGACATCTTCATTTTTCCTCTGACCTCGACTCCCACATCCAACACGTCCGGCAAGTTCTCCAGAGACTACTCCAAACCAAACTCTTCGTCAAACTGGAGAAAAGTGAGTTCCACACTTCTAGTACCGCCTTTCTTGGCTTTGTTGTCTCCCCCCAGGGGTTAATAATGGATCAGTCTAAAGTAACAGCAGTCCTGGAGTGGTCTACACCCACTACTATAAAGCAGCTGCAAAGATTCCTGGGATTTTCAAACTTTTATTGCCGCTTTATCAGGAATTATAGTGCAGTGGCGGATCCTCTCACTGGTCTCCACTGCGGAAAACCCACTTCCCTGTGATGGACACCAGCTGCACAACAAGCCTTTTCAGAGCTCAAACAAAGATTCACCACAGCTCCTGTGCTAGCTCACCCAGACCCTGAGCTGCCCTTCATAGTAGGGGTGGATGCCTCAGAGGTGGGGGTAGGAGCGGTCCTGTCCCAGAGATCCTCTGATGACCAGAAGATGCATCCTTGCGCTTTCCTTTCCAGACGGTTCACCCCAGCTGAGAGTCGCTATGATGTAGGGAATCGGGAATTGCTGGCGGTCAAGCTGGCTAGAAGGGGCCCAGCATCCGTTCATGGTTTGGACAGATCATAAAAACCTTAAGCATATCCGTGAAGCCCGCCGACTCAGTCCTCGTCAAGCCCGGTGGGCCCTCTTCTTCACACTCTTCTATTTCACACTTTCCTTTCGACCAGGGTCCAAGAATACCAAGGCTGATGGCCTCTCTCGCCGGTTGCCCCAGATAGCCTTCTCGATTGGCCAGAACCAATCATTCCTGACAACTGTGTCGTTGCCCCAGTCCGTTGGGTATTAATGGAGCAAGTGCAAGATGGACACCGCCTAGAACAACCACCACCTGACACGCCACCCTCCAAGACTTTCGTGCCAACCGCACAACGAGCACTGGTGCTTGAGTGGGGTCATAATTCTCGTTTAGTGGGTCACCCAGGGCGGCACCGAACCATGGAACTAATTAGTCGTATATTCTGGTGGCCGTCTATGAGGGAGGACGTTGCAGGCTATGTCGCGGCCTGTTCCACAAGTGCCGCCCACAAAGTCGACAACCAGTGCCCCCAAGGTCTCTTGCGGTCCCTGCCTGTACCTCGTCGCCCTTGGTCACATGTTTCTCTCGACTTTGTTACTGGGTTGCCCCTCTCCAATGGTTTTACATGTGTACTTGTCATTGTTGATCGCTTTTCAAAAACCTCTCGTTTTGTGCCCTTACAGAATCTCCCAACGGGCCGACAGACAGCAGAAACTCTAGTGAAAGAGGTGGTTCGCTACCATGGGACACCTGAGAAAATCCTATCTGACAGGGGTCCACAGTTTATCTCAAGATTCTGGAGGGCCTTTTGGCAGCTAATGGGGGTAACTGTCCGTCTCATCTCAGGGTATCACCCCAAACTAATGGCCAGACTGAACGAGTCAACCAAGAGATGGAGAAATATCTCCGGTCATATTGTTCATCTAATCCTACCACCTGGGCAAGTTACCTGATGTGGGCAGAGTTGGCCCACAACCAGTTAGAATCTTCATCCTTAGGAATGTCTCCTTTTGAAGTTCTTACAGGATACCCTCCAGTGTTGTTTCCTGCCTCGCCAACAGAGGGCCCAGTGCCTTCAGCGAATGCCTCAGTCCAGCGCCTTCGACGTCTCTGGAAAAGGGTCCGTCAGAATCTCATCAGGGCCACAAACCAACACAAGTGCCAAGCGGACTGAAGAAGAAGGGTGGCAGTGCTCTATAACCCTGGTGACCGGGTCTGGGTGTCCACAAAGGGATTGCCAATGCCTACAGAATCCAAAAAACTCTCACCTAGGTATGTGGGACCATTCAGAGTGTCACGTAGAATTAGTGTCTTACATGTTGTCCATCCCTCGGTCAATGAGGGTCAGCCCTGTTTTTCATGTCTTTCTGCTGCGCAAAGCCTTCTCTTCTCCGCTGTCTCCAGCATCCCAGAGCCCTCCTCCACCTCGAATGATTGATGGCACTCTGACCTACACAGTCAAAAGGCTCCTCGATGTTCGGCGACAAGGTCGTGGATTGGAGTTCCTCGTATACTGGGAGGGCTACGGACCGGAGGAGCGGTCCTGGGTCTCTCTGAGGGACATCTATGACAACTCCTTGGTCCAAGAGTTCTTCGACACACACCCGAACCTCCCTGGACCGTCGGATGCCGGTCCTTGAGGGGGGGTCCTGTCACGACTCAACACACAGCGTGCCCTCCAGGACTGCAGAGGGCACTGAGGAGTCGGCACAAGGCCAGCTCAGCTGAGCTGGTAAGGAAGTGAGCGGCCATGTTTAAATTCTACCCCGCATGGCTTGTCAGTGCTCATTCACGGATGCATGCTACAGGTGCTACTTCTCTTGTGAACTTCTCTTGGGAATTACTTTGGAACTTTGGATGCGCTAACTCTTCACTTGACCCTGCTCGCCTCTACTTCGAATTTTGGATTGCGTTTTGGACCGTTCGCGTGGACTCTGTTTGGATTACAGTATTGAACCCTGCTTGTCCCTGACCTTCCCTTTGTCTTGCCCTGTCTGGCTGCGTTGCTATGCTGATGGAACTCTGTGCTTTGAACCTGGATTGTGCCCTTGACTATGCTTTTGATCTACCTTGGAATGTACTGTAACAGAACTAACTTTACCTTTGCCCTTAACCTTGAATGAACTTTAAGTTTAACTTTAATCACTTGATGAAGTGTTTGTGGTCCTACCTTCTGAGTTGACTTTTATTATTTGTTGACCACTGTCTAAGTTAATTATACTGAACAATTAAACTCTGAACTGCATCTGCGACTGTGCCCGTCCTTCTAACCTGGCACGGGGATATAACTGTGCCGTCGGCCGGTTGGCCCTTGTGACCCGTAATGGATAAAGCAGAGTTTGATGGGAATCAGATCAACATTTGTCATCGCCTAGATCATCCATTGGCAGTACACGCTAACCCTAAAAGGCACACGCACTGCTAGGTTGGGACGGGCCACAAGAAATGTTTTGGAGTTTTGCGCCCAATAAAGATTTGGGTCGTATTTGACAGGAGCAGAAAATACGTACCCTACCGCTACCTTCACGCTCTGTGTGCTTGGGTCTGTGGAAACAATACGAGTTGAGTCTTTCTTGTTTGTGTGGCGGTACAAATCGGGGACTAGAATTCTCACTCTGTATGCTCCAGGCAGACAGAGTGTGAGTGCTTTATAGAACACGTTTTTCATGGCTATTATGGGGTCATAGCGCTTGTCTAACATGAAATTGCATGGTGTTATGGATGTGCCCACTGTGAGGCGAAACTTTTTAAGTTCAAACTTCAATCATTCCCTGGCCGTTACCCCTAATCTGGTCAGGACACACACACACAGACATGCACAGACACACACACACAAAAACACAAACACACACACCGTTGGGCAATCAAAGACTTTCTATTTGGCTAACCAGCACGATAGAGAGGTAGAACCAGGTAAACATCCCATAAGTCTACCCCACTGAAGTGCTTTTTCTTTTGAGAGTGCAAACACTCTGTTTTGATGTTTGAAGTTTTTTTCCTTCGGTTGCAGATAGCCCTGTCCATCATTTCTTTTCGAAAAAAAAATCACAGAAAGTATTATTTTTCCACCGCCATTGTTGCAGGAACCTTCTTAGCTCAAGAATTTCTAGCAGCTAACGTACTGTGGCCGAATGAAGACTTCTTCTTCATGGAAGGGTTAGCTAGCAGTTAGCCTATGATGGCAGAATGAGGACATCCTCTTATGGAACGGTTAGCTAGTGGCTAGCGTATGGTGGCCGAATCAAGGTTTCTTCTTAGCTATGGTCTAGCTAACAACGGCATCGCATAGGCCCCGACCTGCTCCAGTTCCAGGCATTCTGTGTGAATCTAGTGGCTAAGCCTCCACGACATGGAAGCATCGACTAAACAAGGGCTCCGGACGCCTCCAGCTAACTGGCTAACCGGCAGCGACGTAAACTAGTTCAGCAAGCAACCCAGAAAGGCGAGGGAGAGAGAGGGAGACTCCGGGGAACGGGGGATAAGGAGGCGAGGGGGGAGAGAGATAATAAACCAATCTTGAAAATGAATAAATAGAAGAGGTGGATGAAAGGAAAGGAGCAGTAAACTGATACAGACGGTTGGGGGGGGGGTGGGGGAGTAGGAAAAAGTAAAAGTCCAGGCCTGGAGTCATGGAGCGAGATTAAGGGAGGAATAAGAACGATGATGAATGGTGGAAGTGAGGAGGTGTGGAGAGAGGAGAGAATCTGGGCTAGGGAAGAATGGAGGGAGAGGGATATATGGTGGCAGAGAGACAATGGGATCCTAGCAGGAATAAACAAAGATCAGACAAGATGGTTTTTACAACAGGGGGGGAGGTGTGTGTGTGTGTGTGTGAGAGAGAAATCCGATGATAGAGGAGAAAGAAGAAAGAAAGAAGGGGAGGAAAGATGGAAAATCGGTGTGAAAAACATGAAGGTAAGGGAGGCAGGACCGAGCAGTGGCTAGGGAGTTTCACTCGCAACTGAAAGGCGCTGGGTTTAATCTCTACTGTCCACCGTCTCCCTGGAGGCCTCCTTGTGAGAGATATCCTAGCCCGACATAGATTTAGACTTAAAATGGAGAGAAGAAGAGAAGAGCAGGGAGGAGAGACATGTCTAATGCCCGCCTCGTTCCAAAAGCACTCTAACTCGATTTGTATCGGCATTCTGGGTTCCATGGCCATTTCCAAAATGAATTCTGAAGTCAGTTTTCTCAGAGAAACAACGGTAAGAGCAAAAAATAAACAAAAGTCACCAAGTCATCCTTGTGCTGGGAGACTGCAGGCTCTCTGTGTCTGTCATTAGATATTTCATAATTATAAGCACTTGCTAGTGAACGCCCTGACGTTTAAATGTGGAAAACATGTATGTGCATCTGCAGACCACACACACAGATGAGGAAACACATACACCTAGTGCACAGAAACCAGACGTTCTGTGTCTTTCTCTTACACACAAATACGCACACACACACACACACACACACACACACACACACCACATGAAAATAAACCCACTGACCACACTGCAATATTAGAGGGGATGGAATGGGCAGGGAAGGGGTGTGTAACCTGCTGTAATTGTAACCTGTGTGTGTGTGCGTACGTGTGTGTGCGTGTTTGTTTGTGTGCGTGCATGGGTAAGTGAGTTAGTGAGTGCGTGTCCATGTGTTTGTGTGCGTGCCTGCGCGTGTGTTTGGCGTGCGTTTTTTTGTGTGTGTGTGCATGGGTGCGTGCGTGCGTGTGAGTGTGTGTGCGTGTAAGAGAAAGATAGAAGACAGAGTAAGATAGAACATGTTTGATGGAGAATGCACTATATTTAGAGCTGTTTGAACAGCTGGGGGAGCTCCTTGTGTGTGTGTGTGCCTGCGCGCCTGCGGACGTGCATGTGCGTGTGTGCGTGCGTGCCGTCATGGAAAACTCTGAAGTCGGTGTTCAAGGGTGTTCCTCGGACCCTGCGGTTGCCATGGCGTTGGTCTTGGGACGGATTGGGCAAAAACACGGCCGCCGCGTTGTAATCAGGGAGACCGCGGGCCCCGCCCAGCCGGGCACAGCCGGGGAGTGGCCCTGTGCGCATAAAAGGAGAGAGAGGGGGGAGAGAGGGGGGGGGAGAGAGGGAGGGGAGAGGGAGGAGGCAAGAAGGCATGAGTATGTATTTAGACAGGCTGATGAGAGGCCTCCAGCCAGACGGGACAGTCTTAATGTGGCTGAGGACCGCTCCACGCTGGAGACTGGAAAACTGCAGCGGCCATGTACCGTAGTCTCTGCTTTAGACTCTGCCGCTCGCTGTATATATATCGTTCTCTCGCCTTAGATCTCAACCTCGGCTCCCTCGCTCTCTCTCTTTGCCTCCCTCTCCCTCCATCCCTCTCTCTCTTTCACTCCTTCTTTCCTCTCCTCCTACCTCACTCTCGTTCCCTTTCCTTGCCTCCCTTCCTCTTTATCACTCTTATGGCCTTCTCCTTCCCTCACTCTCATCCCTTCCTCCATCCCTTGTTCTCTCCCCCTCCCTCTCTTTCTCTCCCCCTCCCTCCAACTCTCCCTCCTTCCCTTTCTCTTTCTCCCCCCCTCCCTCCAATTCTCCCTCCCTGCCTCTTTCCCTTCCTCTCACTCCATATCCCTCTCCCTTGCCTCTCCTTGCCTCCTGTTCTCTCTCCCTCTGTCTCCCCCCTCTCTCTCCCATGATCCCTACTTGATGAGCTCTCATCCCCTAACTTCTGTCCCTTTCTCTTCTCGCTCTATTTGTTTTCTGCTTCCTCTTGTTTTAATGGCTGGAATGTGATGTCTTCATAATGTTGTTCTTCCTGTTCTCCTCCTCCTTTTTCCATCCATCCATAGTCAGCAAAAAGGGGAGGAAAATAAGGGACGGAGAGAAAGATGTAGAGGGAGGAAGAAAGAGAACGGGGCCATAGAGAGAGGACGGGATAAAGAGAGGAAGGGATAGAGAATGAGGGGGCAAGAGAGAGAGAGAGAGAGAGAGAGAGAGAGAGACAGGAACAACAGTGACACATGCAGGGCAGTGTCCTGTAATGAAGGGGAAGGAACACTTCGACTTTAATGTAAAATAGTGCTGCTGCAATGTTCTCAAAACAGTACATTAGATACACAGACAAACATAGCTCTCTCTCTCTATCTATCTCGCACTCTCTCTCTCTTTCTCTGTAAGCACCAATACACACACACACACACACACACACACACACACACACACACACACACACACACACACACACACACACAAAGTGGCAGTTGGGAGACAGTGTGGGAGAGCATGCACGCCTCCTCCTCTTCCTCCTTCTCCTCCTCCTCCTCCTCCTCCTCCTCCTCCTCCGCTTCCTAAAATAGCCCCCAGATGCAGGGGCGGAGACACGGGGGGGCCGGGGCTGGCCAGGGCAGGGGGGGCACGCTGGTAAAAATACACACTAATTGTACGGCTCTTTGGGATGACTCCTCGTTGCGGTGGGCGGTCGTGTCGCGTGCGTACTGTACATGTCGCACTGGCTGCCCCGAACAGGAGTTCGACATGTCAATCTTTGTAGCCCTTACAGCAGGCTATAACTTTGTACGCAGTTCAGGAATAGAATAAATGGTGGAGTTTAGCAGTCATCAGACGGTGAAGTGCAAGAACCGAGCCACGCTTGCGATCGCGGGGACACAAGCCAAACCGCACGTGCGTTCGGTTCCTGTGCTGGTGCTCAACTTTGGTAGCCTGCTCATACAGGGCCATGCTAGGCGGCTAGCGACCAGAGATGCTAAGCGGCTAGCGACCAGAGATGCTAAGCGGCTAGCGACCAGAGATGCTAAACTGCTAGTGACCACAGATGCTAAGCTGCTAGCGACCAGAGATGCTAAGCTGCTAGCGACCAGAGATGCTAAGTGGCTAGCGACCAGAGATGCTAAGTGGCTAGCGACCAGAGATGCTAAGCGGCTAGCGACCAGAGATGCTAGGCAGCTAGCGACCAGAGATGCTAAGCTGCTAGTGACCAGAGTTGCTAAGCGGCTAGTGACCAGAGATGCTATGAATCCAGAGTGTTTACACTGAAATGATCACCTTGAAAAAACGATTCTTCCATGAATTGGTCTTTAAAGGTCCCATGACATGCCACCTGGTGTGGTGTGATTAGCAATTACAAGCCGTTGTGAAAATCACAGGTGGGACTGTCCACCGATGATGTGTGACGGATAGATGAGCAACCTTTGCTAAAGTCCACTGGGTAGGCTTGTAGACTGATCGATCCAGCAAATATCTAGGTGGACACGCCCACCTGTGATGTCATAACAGACAGATTTTCAAAACGGCTTGTAAAGGTTAATCACACCACACCTGGTGGCATGTCGTGGGACCTTTAATTACATGTAGCTGAATTTACTGTAAGTCTATTGGGTTTAAAGCGTCGGCTGATCCGACCACTAGGTATGAGGTAGTGTTGAGCTCCTCAGACTGACTCCATGACCATCGCTGCAGGGTAGGTTCAAGGTTAGTTTAGACCAGCTCCTCCTCCTCCTTCGCCGGCATAGCGATCGATGGCCAGAGTCAGTAGCCAACAGTGTTTTGTGTTTGTTTCCGGTTTATTTCCTCTCTGGAGGAAGTGTGAGGGACAGAGAGAGAGAGAGAGAGACAGAGACAGAGACAGAGACAGAGAGAAAGAGATAGTAGTGAAGAGCGAGAGAGAGAGAGAGAGAGAGAGAGAGACAGAGAGACAGAGAGAAAGAGATAGTAGTGAAGAGCGAGAGAGAGAGAGAGAGAGAGAGAAAATAAGTGGAGAGGCTGTTTTTTTTACAGATGGAGGTGGAGAGCTCAGAGAACATCTACTTAAGTAGGCAGGAGAAGGCAAACCCATGATGTCTGGTCATTATCCTATTTTCTATCGTCCAATATTTCTCATAGTAGTACTTCACTGTATGATTACAAGCCTAGACTGTACCACATCGGCTTTAATAGACTGGCTATGAAGTGGTTAGGGTGTTCGACTCCCAGCCCAAAGGTTCTGGGTTCGATCCCCAATGTCCGCAGGCATCCTTATGCAAGATGTCACCCTACCTGTTCCTTGATAATACGTACCTGTATTCACTGTAGGTCGCTTCCGACACAAGTGTCCAGTAAATTACTAAATAGCCATTATTAAAATCAATAGAGTAGTTTTGGGCACTATAGGCTTTGGCCTTATAAGCTCAGATTTTATGTCATAAAGTATTAATACGTGTTTATCTTAGTTTCAGTTTAAATAACTTTTATTACATAAAATACTGAAAAATAAATACATCATTATTTATTATTTTTTGTCTGTTGTTCTTTACGAGAACATGTGGCGTGGAAGGCAAGTTATAGAAGAGCAATGGCGCCTCCCGGTGGTCGTATTGAAGAATCACAACGGACAAGTTTATAATGCATCGTCTTCTTTTCGCCTTCATTATTTAACTCAAGGCATTTTAACGTAGAGTAAACAATTACCCACATTAACGTGGCTTCAACGAATGAACACTATATTCAGTTACCCAATACCCCTTATCTGAATAGATTCCTGTAGCCTACATAGAAGCAGTGAACTCAAGTTGGCATTACAAAAGAGTAGATTCTCGCACAAGGTTTGTTATATCGGTGATATTTTAGCTCTCTATTTTTAGTATAGTGTGGCACGGCCTGATATTCAAGTACGATATATTTGTGACGGCTTGCAGACGGTTGGCAAGTATCACCTAATCGAATCTATTATGGTTATCTATACTAAAATGTATTGTATGATCCAAAATGCTTAAATCGTAACAGTCTTTAGGCTGAAGTAATGCATTATTAATAGTGTGCGTGTGCGTGTGCGTGCGTGTGTGTGTGTCTTGACTTCTTCTTTGGGGCAGGGTAGCGGCTAGCGGTGTCGCAATTCCTGATTCGGCATCGTAATACCTGTGGTGCAGCGCAGCGACAAATGTCACGGCGCTGAACCACAGGTATTACGAGGCCGAATCGCTTTCCTCGCTCGCAACAGTGACGTCGACGCGTCGGGGAGCGGAAGGCGCCGCGATTGGTCGACAGACTGTCGTCCACTGTACGGTGAGGGTACCGTGCGAAAAACAAGACGACTGAAGACACCACAAAAACAACAACCACGGTCAACTCGGACCACAACATTTCCACTTTTGGGAAAAGGGAAAGCACGATAAAGACTGCGGGTGAGTGAAATAATTTTACATTGGACTATCGCGTCCTTTAAACTACCCCGCAACAGCACCTACCTCCCCGGGTAGACTTCTTTGTCCTCCCTTTAGTCAACAACAACACAACACACCCTTTTCGGCTTCGCTAAGCGAACGGGACCCCTACGAAAGGGCGGGTGTGTAAAGGGATCCGATCTAAGTCTCATCTATCTCATCACTAACCGGTTATCTCGCCGGTTGTCCACCCTTTGTACCGGCAGACCGGAGGAGATAGCGCACCTACATCGTGTTTACGGTAGTCTCGGGTTTGTTCTGAGTTGTCTCCTGGCGAATTTGAACCATTCCTAAGGTTGCCTCTCGTGTTGCTTTTTGACCTTTCTAAGCCGGATTCAACAATTAAGTTGACCCCTGCGACTTCGTCTTGCTTTAATTGATTAATTTGTTATTGGATTAAGGGGATTTAATGCATAAAGGCAGGTAGATCCCAGGCTCTGTGTGTATGAGTGTGGATCGGAAAAGGGGTGACTTGTTGTGAAGCTAGAGATCTTGTTATTGATACTCCTCCTAAGGTATACATTTGTTTTCAGATGTCACGATGGCCTCATCGTTTTCCATATCAGACGACGAATCCGAGACCTCTGAGGAGTTAGAGGGGCGAGGATTTACACTTCAGGCACCCAGCTGGCACCCTGCCATGAGACCGGCAGGTAAAGTCTCCATGAACGGAGAAGTCTTAAGTTGGTCGATTCAATACAGTTCTCAAGTTCTGGATTGCTCCATTTCATTCAACCTTCTTTTTTATGCTGGTTTCATCCTCGTCCTTAAAGATAGAGAACGACTGTTGAATATGTTTCATCCTTCTGACATTTGTATTGTCTCTCTAAAGTCGGTTTGAGGAATGTTGGCTTGAAGGTAACATGGCATTCTCTCTCTCTCTCTCTCTCTCTCTCTCTCTCTCTCTCTCTCTCTCTCTCCCTCTCCTCTTAGGGGGCGGTCGTACTCGGGGGAACTCGGAGTCCCATGTTTCCTACGTGGACCAGGAGTTCCGGGCCGGGGAGGGGGAGGCCGTGGGGTCCGGGGAGGGCACCCCGTTCCGGAGTCGCTCGCAGTCTGCTCCGGCGGCCTTCTGGGCGGCCAAGAAGTACGGCCGGCAGCTCCGGAGGATGAGCGACGAGTTCGACAGCTGGCTGGACAAAGGGGTGAGGAGACGGGGGAGGGAAGAGGAGGAGGGACGCACGGAGGGACGACGACGGCGGCAGCCGGCCGGAAAGAGGGATAGGACGATGGAGGGAGGGTCATGGGGGAGGAAGGGATGGAGGGAGGAAGGGAGGGATGGTTGGATGGAAGGAGGGAGGGGGGCCATGGAACACTCAAGCCACCGCATACACTCGCTGCCCTAATACACCTTAGACAGTGGACTTTGGGGGTTTGGGAGCCTCCAGCAAATAGCATATATAAACGTGATTATAAATCTAAAGGAAACGGCCGTTGTTTTGACATGTACCGGTGTTTATCCGCCCCAAATCCCACCCTGCAGGAGATGCGGAAGGTGAAGAGCGCCGGCTCGGCCGGACAGATGTGGCTCTCCCGCAGCTGGTGGAGCAACCTCTTCAGCCACCAGGAGACGGAGGTGGAGAACAGCGCCCTCCACCCGGAGAACCAGAGTAACCGCACCGAGTAGGGGGAGGCAGAGGGGGGGGCCGAGAGATGGGGGTGGGCGGTTGACATGGATGGTTGGATGGAGATTTTTTTTTTTTTTTTTTTTCTATCGGGAGGGAGGAGGAAGAGGTCTGATGGTCCGATGGGAGTCAAACAGACGGAATCTGCACCGATGCTTTTAGAAATGGAAATAATTTGGTGGGGCTGAAACAGTAGAGTAGGTTGGCCTTTCAGAACATACAAGTGGCAGAGACGTTTCCTTGTTTCTGTCTGCGTTGTCAGGACTCGATTCTAGTTAACTAACTACATCACTGATGTAGAATTTAGCATCCGTCATCAATCTTTTGTCAATCCTTCCCGCAAACTGTTAAATCGGCTGTTATTAGCAAGCTACCTGCTAGTTACTAGGGGGTCATCCCTATGTTCCCCAGGTCCTATGTTCCCCGGGTGCAAAGGGTTAGGTTCAGGTTTAGGGTTATGGTTAGGGTTAGGTTGAGGGTTAACCCTCAACCTAACCCTTAACCATAACCAATCGTAGGAGAGCCATTCTAACCAATCACAGGCGAATCAGAGGCGAAAAAGGCGGTACTTGCCCCTACCATCCTACGAAAAAAAGATTTGCTCACAGGGTCCTAGGTTCTCCGGTCACATACAAAGCGGGGAACATAGGACCCAGGGAACATAGGTACACTCCCGTTATTAGCTAGCTATCAGGTAACCATTTTTAGCAAACTACAGGTAGCTCTGATTAGTAAGTTACTAGTCAGCTGTTTATTAGCTACCTACCACCTAGCCGTTGGTAGCTTGTTACCACAAGCCATTATAATATAGGAACTAGCTAGCTGTGTGTGATATAATTGAGCTACCTGCTAGCTTTCATTAGTAAGTTACCAGCTAATGGTTATTTGCTAGCTATTAGTTAACTAGCAATTGTTAGCCCTTAACCCACCAGCTGTCTTTAGCCAGCTACCAGTTAGCTGTTATCTCCCTGCTAAAAGCTATCCGTTAAACTACTGGGTCTTTGGCACATAAAGGGGTTTGTATCAACTGTGGCTGAGATACATTTTAGGAATATACAATGAAAAACTGGCTGACCATAATCCCCCTTAATTTAAAAAACATCCAAATAGGCATCCACTGTAACTATATTATATCTTTCCTATAAAGTAGAACATATACCCCCTTAACATTCTAACTGCAATCAGTTGAAAGGAGATTTTCTGATCAAAGTGGTGTCTCTTAAAGTTTCCTAGTTTTATTGGCAACACAATCTCAATGTGTTTTGCAAAAAATATATATAAATATATATATATCTATATAGATAAGACTATCATAAAACGCCTTTTATCTCTCTAGTTTAGTTTAAAAAAAAAAAACAATCTCGACAAGGACAATCACTACTCGGGCTTAACTTGTGATTTCTTTTCCTACGGCACTAATACAACTTCAGGGTTAAGAGTTTTATCGGACGACTGGTAGCCATAGAAGCACAAGCAACCGCCGCCACAGGTCTGTCTCGCCAATGCCTCCGGCAACCACACAAAGAAAGACTTGAGTCGCTATCAATCAACTAAAGAAATATTGTGTACATAGGATGTTGATATTGTTATAGAAGGCAGGGATTTAACATGGGTGCATATTTTGCCCATTCTGCCAAACGAGCAATAGGCAGTGTACAATCGAAAAAGGAAGATGAGAATGAACTGGTGGTGTGATTTTCGGAGAGAGGGAAACCAGTCCAACCACTTCTACGGTAGAAGTCGAGGGCCATGGGCGTGCGAGAGATGGCTGATCCAAGTTATTCCAGTTTCTGCTCTTCAAAATAATCATTAAAAAAGGCATGCAGTTGGGGGATTTCAAACCCTGTGAAAGTCAGTTAAAAATTGTGTTTTGTATCGACCTAAAGTGGCATTTGCCTTTTTCTTGTTTTTAGACAAAATAATTCCCAAAGTCTTGATACAATACTTAAATATGAAGGACTAGTTGGGTTGGTTGTTTAAAATAGTTCCACATGAAATTTATTATTTTATTTAATGTATTGAATATAAAAGCATAACCATTTGGATGATTTGGTATTTTTAACGACAGACAATTTTAAGTATAGTGTAATTTTTATAAAATGGCACCATAGCGCGCAGAAAGGAACCACTTTTTCAAAGTTTCATCAGAGTAAACATTAACTATGATAAATGTTGAGTGTATGCAGAACAAATTGTTATTTTCTTTAAAAATGGTTTGTTTTCAATGGGATTTTTCTCACAAAGCCTTCCGAGTAATACCACAAAGACCTGGACTACTGTTTTACATTCGCTCTGAGAGACACGTTCTCTCTTGGTGACGATATTCAGCCTATTACAATGGTTAATGTAGACCACTATAGACGCTCGTTTTTATTTAAATTCAGGGTACTACCTTTGAAAGTAAAGCCTTTTCTATCTATGAATCATCTAAAAGTGTGGCTTGATTAAATGTACAGGTTTTATATCACTGTTATTAACTTAAATGTGATTATTGGTGACGATGATGGTGAGAAATATTGTTCTATTTGCTGTCGTATTCTCTTCCTCTCCACTTATTCTGTGATTTTGGTTGCTTGCTGTTGTGCAACACCCCCCCCCCCCCCCCCCCCCTTGCTAGCAGTTGGGTTTTCCAGCACAAATTCCTTAAGATGTCAATGTGTTTTTAGCAAAACAAAGTGTCTTTCAGCTGCAGAGAAGCTAGGGCTAGAGCGGGTACAATATGAGCCACGTGCAAACAGACCCACCCAGAACGGAGAAGCGCCTTTTCCTTACCTGACCGCCGGTCACCGGAAGGTCGACTGTGAATCCCAAAGCTTTCTGTGCTCTCTGCGCAACGCACTCGGGTCAAGCGCCTTCCCGTTTGACCCTGATCGCCTTAAGCTCCTATGGCTGACTGTCTCACACACGCACACACACACACACATACTAAACTTGTTCAGTGATGTACGATGTATTACTCACACATGGGTCCCTGAACAACCTGCTAGCTAGCTTTGCAACCATTATTTTGGTATTACTTGAATCCGGGGCCTTTGTTTTGGGGGAAGGGGGGCTCTTTAATATTTTTCTTTTTTGGGTATTTTTTATCTTTTCTATGACTTTTGTAAATGTATTTGATATACCCCAGTGTCGATGCTGGTAGTTCTGTCGTAAACAATAAAGAATTTTATGATTCGTTTTAAGATCAATGTCTGTTTCCTCTTTTGCTAGTGGGTGTTATAGCAGTGTAAAAAATAGAAGAATTTTATTCCAGAAGTTCTAAAATGTAAATAGATGAAGGCGCACTTAGATTAAAAGTAAAAATTAACATAGTACTAGTAAATAAGTTAACACTGTCATTTGCTTATTTACGTCAGAACAACTCTTCTGGAGTGTTTCAAGTTGTTTGTAGTAGACTTTTCTAAAAGAAGGATTATAGTTTAAGAACCAATGTTAAATAGACAAACGACCCAATGTAACAAAACCTAAACATCAAACCATACAGTTTATTCATATTACATCTACATTGACCCTAAGACACTCCTGCGTGTGATATCACCACATGGTCCATTTCAGTAATTGTAATCCGACGCCATGCTATCGGACCTGTCCGTCCCCGCCGTCTAACTCAAACTTGGTCCTGATTGGCTTCTTCTCTCTGCTGAGGCCCCAGAGCTCTGGTGTCTGTTCTGGTCTGTTTACGTACGTAACACCTGACCCTTCTGGGTCTCCGGGGCGACGTGAGTCACACCACCTCCGAGGGATCCCAGCAGTACTTGTGTCCGTCGTCCAGAGCCGTCAGACGCTCCACGGCGGCCGTGTCCAGCGAGAAGTCAAACAGAGCCATGTTCTCCTGGATCCTGGTAGGGTTGGAAGACTTGGGCAGCACCGGGACCCCCTGCTGCACGGCCCATCGTAGCAACACCTGGGGGGGGGGGGGAGTGTTGTGTCTTCACTGTATGATCTCAAACTATCAAGACTCCAGGTTTTGCTTACTCACTGTATAGTCTTTGTATGGCTTGACTGTTGGCAGCCAATCCTTTTATCGAGAAACCTCATCCTGCAGTAAGAGGGGTGTGTGTGTGTTCCTGTGCAGGTGTGTGTGTCTTTACCTGTGCAGGTGTGCGCTCATAGCCTTTTGCCACCTCCATAACGACAGGGTGTTTGACCAGCTCTCCTTTCCCCAAGGAGGAGTAGGCCTGGAAACACACGCCCTGCTCCTCACACACCCGCCTCAGCTCTGCCTGGCACAGACGGGGATGGAACTCAACCTTCGCACACACACACACACACACACACACACACAAACACACAACACTTTTAAATATTGAACCCACATTGTGAATCAATTATGGCCCTCAAGACTTATCTCAAGAAAGCGACATGCTCCTTAGCTGTAGCATGCTATTGTAATCTTGTGTGTGCTGCAAGCCATCGTCAATATTAGCACAGTCCTGCATTTAGCCCCACTTGTAGAGCAGTAACATTTATGTTCATAACTAATGTGTAAATGTGTTATATGTTTGGGCGAGTATAGTTTAATGTTCAGAGTGATCCAAACTGCCAAAAGGTTCTTTGTTCAATCCCCTATGTCTGCAGCCTAACCTGTAGACCTCCTTGAGCAAGTTGCCCCCTACCCCCTTCTGTCCTTCATTCAGGAGTACAAATCCCAGCTAAACGACTAACGACCACAAGGTAAATATTGTTCTTCGATCAACGCGCAATGTTTCCCCCCCTCAGGTGTGATAGCGCGTCGACCTGTCGTACCTGCAGCAGAGCCGGGGGGGTCTTGCAGCTCTGCAGCAGCGTCTTCATGTGCGCCGGCGTGTAGTTGGACACCCCGATGGCTCGCAGCTTGCCCTGCGCGTGCAGCTCCTCCAGCGCCACCCAGCTCCCAGCACGGTTACCTGCACAGGTGAGAGTCCCCGCCCGCTCCACTGAGTTACTCCAGGGCTAAGATCAGCCGGGGGGGGGGCTACGGCCAGGAGGCTGGACTCCCGGTGGGAAGGGCACAGGTTCAGACCTCAACGTCCGCAGCGTCACCTGTAGGCATCCTTGAGCGAGATGCCCTCTGACCCCTACCGCCTCCTTAATGACCTCTGGGTGCACTGTTGGGCCCTTTAGGTGTCTGCTGAACGACTTAACACTCAAATAAACCTCAGTTGAGTTAAGACTAAGAGAGGGTGGGATTCAGAGAAGAAAAGAAAGAAGGTTTTCTTTGCTTGGATTATCTTGGAAGGGTTCTGTGAAAATGATGCCGGTGAATCACATTTAAAAAGTCTGCAGATGTAACTAAAATGGCTTTAGTTTTGCACACATTTGAGCTTTTGGTGTCCAAAATATAAAACGATACATTTGAAATCTACATAGAGAGATTATATACACTATACATACATGAACTGTATGTTGGTTATATATTTGGAAGCACATTCACCTTGGTTACAGGGGTCACCCACGACCACACCCTGGGTCCCGGGCCAGTGGATCAGGTAGAGGTCGATGTAGTCCATGCCCAGCTCCGACACACTGTGGAGGGCTGCTTCCATGGCCCTCTCTCCCTGGTCCTTGGGTCCTAGCTTGCTATGGATGTGAAGGGATTCGAAAATAGATTGACAAAGCCCAACACTATTTATTTTTGTATGTTTTTACTGTTAAACCCTCCGCACCTCCCTATCCCTCTTTCTGTAAACAAATCTGTATGGTTATAAATGTTTAGTTATTAGTTTTGTTGACATTTAATTATTATATGCTCTTGAACTATTATCATTTAATTATTTATATTCTTCAAATTATTGTTATTCTTATTATACATAACGTAATATAAATATGAAGTCCACCTCCCTACCTAGTGATGAAGATGTCCTCTCTGGTCAGCCCGTGCTTTGGCAGGAGATCCCGTAGAGCTCGACCGAGGTCCGCCTCGTTGCGGTAAACAGCCGCCGTGTCGAAGGCCCGGTACCCGGCTTGCAGAGCGGCGTCGACGGCTATGAAGACCTCCTCGCTTCCACACAACTTGTAGGTCCCGAAGCCGACCAGGGGCATCGAAACCCCGGTGTTTAGAACCACAGAGGAGGTGGACGACATCACAATGTGTTGTGAGTTGCTTCTTCTTCGTTTGATCAGACCTATAGAATTATACAGACTATACAGAATCAAATAAGTTGTTTAATCAATTGGGGTATTGAACTGTATTGTTTTACGTTGCAAAACTTTAAATTATTAATTCATTGATAAATCCCACAAACCATTGGAGAATGCAGCCTTCAAGACGTTTAGACCGTGCAGTAATCAACGTTACAGTTTTAAAAGCTTGAACGTAAGATTCGTTAGTAAATATCTGATTATGGTCTAAAAAAATAACACCACTAGAAACATCATCGCTTCCACGTGGGTCAGCTGACTGCTACGCAGACACGTGATATTTTCCAATAGCTTCGCTGCAGTGCATACGGGGGCGTGTCGTGTGTGCCGGTAAACTCAGAGTGGGCGTGTCTACCCAACGTTTAACCATTTAATAGGTCCAATGGACCTAATGAGGGTTGGATGAAGAAAAAGGTGGTTTTGACCGAGGGTTAAACGCATGAACCTGGGGCCTCTACGAATAGTCAAATCTCCTAACCTTTATGCCTACTTCCCTTAACCTTTGTGGAAAACGTCATCGGGTCAAAGAGGGATGAAAGGGTTTTTCCTTTCGAACATAGGAAAAGACAGCACTGTTTAAAATGAATTCGACTCCACTCTTTCTAACCGACGTCATTGTGCGACGGCGGGTATTGCCGTCATCTAGCGTCTCTAGTGTGAAACTACAGTTTTCCGAAGATTGAATAAAACAAGCGCTCTTTGATCCATGCGTTCTTGTCGTATTGATTTCAACCAGGTTATCGCCAACAGTGAGAATCACTTAGGTCGTACTTGGCCAACGGGAATATTTTAGGCTACTTGAATTCCAATTCACGTGGGAAAAAAAGAGGCTAAACTTATGTTGATGTTGAAATTAACTGCCCCAGTAGTCTTTCTTAAATGTGAATTTGGCATTTTGTTTTCTTATGGTGTATATTATGTGCTTACTAACCAGCATAAATGAATTAATTTATATTCAAATAATTATGGTTCCCGAATTGGTTTCCATTATTATCAATTGTATTTTCTTCTCTTCTATTCTTCTGCTTTACCGCGTCTCTCATGCGTCTTCGCGTAGAGTCGGTAAAGTTCGTCGGTGGCATGTTGCTTTAAATATTGCCGTCGTAAATGATTTTGGGATACTACTATTTCCTTTCCTTTCGCAAAGGAAGCTCAGGAGTATCCTATGCTAAAGGAGGGTTAAATTAATCATCGAGGCTCCTTTCCTAAGCATTTTTAGAATTCGAACCACCTTTCCTCCAAGCACTTCCGGGTCATCTCCATAGGAAAGGAAATTTCCTATGCAAAAAAAAGAGAATTCGTAGAGGCCCCTGCTCCCCAAATTTGGCCCGAGTTGCCGAACGGAAGTAGAATTATAACAGCGTCATGAGGAGTCGTTCACGCGAACTTTCCGACGTCGCGAAAATGTTTTCCCCATAATTTCCACTGATGTGAACGCACCATAAGTATATACTCCCTTAGTTGGAAATAAGGACAGTATAGTCAATATTAAAATATTAGGATCGTTTTCTCACTAAATATCATTTATCCGGATAAATAAATTCAATAAGAGTTATAATAAGGAAGAAAGTATGTAATATGTTGGCTATGTTTTTAAGAAACATATTAAACATCGATTCGGTCATAATAATTCCCAGAACCGAACCGCTGTTATTGGCTGAAGTTTCCCCTTGAATCCGCAGTCAGTGAACGTCATGAGCTATACCAGGGCTCCGCTGCCGACAGCGGGCGACATACTCGACTTAACCAGCAAGCCTTTGGGTCGCTGAGGACAGGTCTGATTATGATAGCTGTTGGACAATATCACGTGACTACGCAGCCTACCCACGTGGAGGGGATGCTCATGTTTCTACTGGTGCGTTACTTTTTCATACCATCATCAGATATTTAGCCAATGAATCTTACATTCAACATTTGAAACTGTACCGTTGATTACTGCACGGGCTAAACGCCTTGAAGACTGCATCTCACATGGTTTGTGAAATTAATTTATCAATTAATAATTTAAAAGTTTGTGACTTACGACAGTTGAGTATCCCAATTTGTTGAACAACTTATTTGATACGTCTGTATAATTCTATAGTTCTAATCCAACGAAGAAGAAGCAACCCACAATCTGTTGTGATGTCGTCCACCTCCTCTGTGGTTCTAAACACCGGGGTTTCGATGCCCCTGGTCGGCTTCGGGACCTACAAGTTGTGTGGAAGCGAGGAGGTCTTCATAGCCATCGACGCCGCTCTGCAAGCCGGGTACCGGGCCTTCGACACGGCGGCTGTTTACGGCAACGAAGCGGAGCTCGGCCGAGCTCTACGGGAACTGCTGCCAAAGCACGGGCTGACCAGAGAGGACATCTTCATCACTAGGTAGGGAGGTGGACTTCATATTTATATTACGCTATTTATAATAAGAATATCATGAAGAATATCAACAATACAATGATAATAGTTCATTCATAAACTCAAAAGACACAACAAGATACAAGAGCATCATATCAACAAAACGAATAACTAAACACGTATAACCATACAGATTTGTTTACAGAAAGAGGGATAGGGAGGTGAGGAGAGTTTAACAGCAAAAGCATAACAATATAAAGTGTTGGGCTTTGTCAATCTATTCTCGAATCCCTTCACATCCATAGCAAGCTAGGACCCAAGGACCAGGGAGAGAGGGCCATGGAAGCAGCCCTCCACAGTGTGTCCGAGCTGGGCATGGACTACATCGACCTCTACCTGATCCACTGGCCCGGGACCCGGGATTTGGCTGTGGGCGACCCCTGTAACCAAGGTGAACAGGATGGGGAGGGATGTACAAATGGAGAGACTTTATAGTGGAAGAAAAACACTTTGAATGTGCTTCCAAATATATCATTAATACATGATTGTACAGTGTATATCCTCTTTTTATGTAGGTTTCAAATGTATAGTTTTATATTTTTGACACCTTTTTTTCGTTGTTGAAGGAAATCAAAACGTGTGCAAAACTAAAGCCATTCTAGTTCCACCTGCAGACTTTTTGCATGCGATTCACAAGCAACATTATCACAGAACACTTAATCCCAAATAATGCAAGCAAAGGATACAACCGGGAATTTGCTGCTCTCTTTTCTACTCTGAATCCCACCCGCTCTTACAGTCTTAACTCAACTGAAGTTTATTTGAATGTTAAGTCATTTAGCAGACACCTAAAGGGCCCAACAGTGCACCCAGAGGTCATTAAGGAGGCGGTAGGGGTCAGAGGGCATCTCGCTCAAGGATGCCTACAGGTGACGCTGCGGACGTTGAGGTCTGAACCTGTGACCTTCTAGCCTGGCTAACGCCAGACCTCATCTCAATCTACATTGAGATGAGGTCTGGGAACTGTGTTTACGATTGCCCGGAGCCGTTTATTGGGCGCTACGAATGTCTATCATATGAGTCTGTACGTGGCTCATAGCCAATCAAAGCCTGTTGGTAGCAGGGCAAAGACATCCTTCTTGGTAATGAAAGAGTTTAACGCCGAAAGTTGCTCATTTTTCAAAATAAACTTGCGTTCTAAACTACTTAGAACACTATCTAAGGCTGCACTGAAAGGTAACGCGTCTGCTGCCATTTTTGGATCCGTAAACTACAAGCTTAGGTGTGTCACAAAGACGTCGTCATCGTCTTGCCGTCCCTCCCCGTTCCGTGATTGGTTCCCTATCTCAGGTGAAAATCGGATCCATGGCATCCAGGCTGCCTAGCGGCGCGAAATGAAACTGCGCGCAAGGCAGCATGGGTATACCCAGGCTAGTGCCCTTCCCACCGGGAGTCCAGCCTCCTGGCCGTAGCTTCCCCCCCCCCCGGCTGATCTTAGCCCTGAAGTAAGTAACTCAGTGGAGCGGGCGGGGACTCTCACCTGTGCAGGTAACCGTGCTGGGAGCTGGGTGGCGCTGGAGGAGCTGCACGCGCAGGGCAAGCTGCGAGCCATCGGGGTGTCCAACTACACGCCGGCGCACATGAAGACGCTGCTGCAGAGCTGCAAGACCCCCCCGGCTCTGCTGCAGGTACGACAGGCCGACGGGTTATCACACAAACAGTGCGTGACGATCTAAGGACAATATATTTGTTATATATATTTGTATTTACTATTTAACGTGTGGTCGTTAGTCGTTTAGCTGGGATTTGTACTCCTGAATGAAGTACAGAAGGGGGTAGGGGGCATCTTGACTTGGGTGGTCTACAGGTTAGGCTGCAGACATGGGGGATTGACCTCCCTGACAATCCCCTGTTATACTTGACCATCGACATATTCTATGTTTACATATTATTAATGAACATAAATGTTACTGCTCTACAAGTGGGGGTAAATGAAGGACTGTGCTAATATTGACGATGGCTTGCAGCACACGCGTGATTACAATAGCATGCTACAGCTAAGGAGCATGTAGCTTCCTGGCCCTCAATAAGTCTTGAAGGCCATATTAGCTTCAGAATGTGGCTCCAATATTTAAGTGTGTGTGTGTGTGTGTGTGTGTGTGTGTGTGTGTGTGTGTGTGTGTGTGTGTGTGTGTGTGTGTGTGTGTGTGTGTGTGTGTGTGTGTGTGTGTGTGTGTGTGCGCGAAGGTTGAGTTCCATCCCCGTCTGTGCCAGACAGAGCTGAGGCGGGTGTGTGAGGAGCAGGGCGTGTGTTTCCAGGCCTACTCCTCCTTGGGGAAAGGAGAGCTGGTCAAACACCCTGTCGTCATGGAGGTGGCAAAAGGCTGTGAGCGCACACCTGCACAGGTAAAGACACACACACCTGCACAGGAACACACACACACCCCTCTTACTGCAGGATGAGGTTTCTCGATAAAAGGATTGGCTGCCAACAGTCAAGCCATACAAAGACTATACAGTGAGTAAGCAAAACCTGGAGTCTTGATAGTTTGAGATCATACAGTGAAGACACAACACTCCCCCCCCCCCCCCCCCCCCAGGTGTTGCTACGATGGGCCGTGCAGCAGGGGGTCCCGGTGCTGCCCAAGTCTTCCAACCCTACCAGGATCCAGGAGAACATGGCTCTGTTTGACTTCTCGCTGGACACGGCCGCCGTGGAGCGTCTGACGGCTCTGGACGACGGACACAAGTACTGCAGGGATCCCTCGGAGGTGGTGTGACCGACGTCGCCATGGAGACCCAGAAGGGTCAGGTGTTACGTAAGCACACCAACCAGAACAGACGCCAGAGCTCTGGGACTCCAGCAGAAAGGAAGTTAGTCTCCAATCAGGACAAAGTTTGAGTAAGACGTTGGATAACAATTACCGAAACGGACCATGAAGTGACATCACATACGAGAGGGTTTTACCCAGATACATGATAGGATATATATATTGATATGCCTACTGGACTGAGCCTATCCAGTGGACCGTACCAACTGTTACGGCTTATTTGGCCACCACACATCTGGGTTGGACACTCCCATTTTTGATGGTTTGGGTGTGTTTTGAAATGGCTTAAACAAGCTAATAAACATCCCATCTGTTGGTAAAATTGGTGCTGTGCTGGCCTCACATTTTGTAATAACCCTCACCGAGCAATGAAAGCCAGGATTGGCTTAGGGAAAATGTAGATGTAATGAATAAACAGTGTGGTAGGATGTTTAGGCTCTGTTCCATTGGGTCGTTGGTCTATTTCACATTGGTTCTGGCCGTTACAGAGTGGGCGTTTCAACTTTGACGTTAACCCCTGGACAATTTCCGTTTCGGAGTTTCCCATTGAATCCACAATCGGTGAACGTCATGAGCTGTACCAGTGTCCCGCGGCCGACAGAGGGCGCCAAAATCCACTGAACCAGCGAGCCGTCGGTAGGCCTACTCTGACGGGAGGTCCAGGATAGGATAGCATACGTTCTCGTTTATAAACGGTCACATGCAGATTAGAGTAATTGATGGTCACTAAACGCTTGAATGAATGTGTAAAAGTGAAGGAACCTCTTATGGAACATTTTCTTCCAAACCAAAGCCTACGATTTCTGAGCAACAAATATAAATTCAAATATTCATACCACATGTGTCATTATGTACTGATTTGTATCCATAAACCGCTTGCTGGTGTCAGCATGCAAAACCCCACTCTGACTTTCAAGCACAATTACAATGTAATTGAATTACAATTACAAGGGAATTAGCAACGCAAATGTTTTTGAGAGGGCGACCGCCACTGTAGTAACGTATATGTATTCTACAGCATAATGATAATATTGCATTATACTATTTCAACAAGGAGAACCACTGTACTCATAATACATCAAATGCATTAAAGTCAACCGCATTGGTATAAACTCCAGTGTCTCAGAAGTGGGTCGTGAGATTGTGGCATCGCCCAAAACAACGTCGGACCAATTAAAACCTTTTCTTGCATTAAAGGCTGCGGTGACATGGTCTATTCACGCGTTTCACTAAACGAGAAAATGAAACGGTTTAGCCTCTTATTTAGTGGCGGAGAGGAGAGACTGGCGTGCTTGTTAGGTGAGGATAGAGAGAGGGAGGGGGGAGAGAGAGCGCGAGATTGAGGGGGAGGGATGGTGAAAGAGGGAGGGATAAGAAAAAGTTTGTAGCTGGTGGTCTGGAAAATAGCGGCGAGTGTCCAGAACACAAGGCAGACCCTGCAGGCAACCGAGGATTTAGCCCGCTTCTCATCTTGCTTTCCCCAGTGTCAGTACTCTATTTCGGGGACGTTGAAGACGAACAACCCGTGGTCTACCTCCTGTCCGAGAAATAAAGTTAGTCGTGCGGAATGTCAAGAGGAAAGGACTCGATCAGTGGAGAGTAACATGTAGCAGCTCTCCGCCGGACTCATGGTGAGTTTCCTTTGTGAGATCCGCACGTCTGGACACACGCGTGCGCACACAAACACACACGCGCAAACACACACACAAACACATCTGGAAGTAAATGGGGACATTGGCGAATTGTGCCTGCACTGTTTTTTTGTGTGTTCGGTTTCGCATTAAAGGTTTATTAGTGTATTGAAGATTAAGACAACCACTCTGCATTCAGTGCAATTGTTTCTCATTTAAAAATCGACCGGAAAAAAACTACATTTAAGGCTGCATCAGATCTGCAGATCCAATCACACTGTCCTTTTGCGTTGCTTGTCATTTCTCGCAGTATAGGCTTCAAGACGACTCTAAACCATCGCATTTCAGTGAAAGTAGAGTTATAGCCCTACTTATCAACTAATGAGTGGACTTAGATTTTATCTTTTTCTCATCAACGGCCTTTCAAACTTAACCAAGACGGAAAAACTCAGACAGGTCACCCACTAAAACCAGAAGGACCAACAAACATGAGTAAAACACTAGCAATTAAAGGCTTGCGTAAATGAAAACGTGTCATATATTTCAGCCCGTTTAGGGGTTCCCCCTTTTTTATATGGGATAGGGTGGAGCGGGCTGTAGGATGGGAATGGGGGGGGGGGGGGGGGGGGGGGGGGGGGGAGTTACAGAGGAAGAGGGAGAGATTGTGTCAAAGAGTGGGGGCTACTGGGTGGGAGAAAGTAGGGGTACACTTGGGTACTTTTTATTTAGTGAGTCTGGGACGGCAGCGACAGCGGTTATACTAGTGATGCTGCATTTTCCACATTGAGAGAGAGAGAGAGAGAGAGAGAGAGAGAGAGAGAGAGAGAGAGAGAGAATGCGAGAACAAGGGATGGCAGATACTCCAGAGGAGGCAGAACGTACGCAGATTCGTTTCTGCGTCCTCTATCCAAGTGGGAACATTTGAGTGAAAAGAGAGAGAGGCTGAATGGAAAACAACAGTAGACCCCACACACAAACACGCACACCCATAGTCTTTCCTAGATCATATAATCTCTTTCCTAGATCTAATCTTCAGTTATTGATAAACTCACAAGCTCTACAAACTGACAGTAAACCAATATCCAGATGGTTACCATAGTGACCCGTTTAACTGCAACATCTATTCTGGTCCAAATTAGATATGTCCGCATTCATGGATTTACACTGGTTTGAGATATGGATTTATCCTTTACAAACATGAAAGCAGTTGAAAGGATGTTCTAGGAATTGAATGAAGTGTGGCTTTTAACGGTACACTCTGTAGAATGTAGGGCCCTCTAGTGAAACAGATGTGGTAGAAATATAATACAGAATTATACGCATGTTTTAATTAGTGTAAGATCCCATGAGAATAAGAATCCCCATGTTTTCATTACCTCTGAGTGAGCCCTTTGAATCTACCTAGGTGGCGGGTCCTTTCAACAGAGGCCGCCATCTTGCCCTACCATGTTTCTACAGTAGCCCAGAACAGACCTGATCTAGATAGATTGCGTTTAAAAATATATATATTTTTGGGTTAACCAAGAGTTGTAGGGAGGAGGTGGGCTTGTTATCCCCATGGCTACGACCCGTTTGT
Organism: Pollachius pollachius; assembly: GCF_949987615.1. Taxonomy (NCBI): domain Eukaryota; kingdom Metazoa; phylum Chordata; class Actinopteri; order Gadiformes; family Gadidae; genus Pollachius; species Pollachius pollachius. The sequence continues at coordinate 4,989,407 of NC_136953.1, read as the reverse complement.
GATTCAATTTTTTTGTACTGTCGTTGTGTAGGGCACACCAGGGAGTTATATATGAGGGTCCTATAAGCTGAGCCCTCGCTCAGACGCAGGCATTAAAATCACAACTGCAGAGATGGAGCTCCACCCATCCACACACCCTGTGGCCTTCTATATACGGGTCAGAGAAGCTTAACCATCTCGGACAAGCCTCAAAAAATCCAGTGAAGACCAACATGATTCTTTCACCAAAATATCATATGTTCTGAGGTTAATCTATAATGGAGTTTCACACACTTTTTAATAAGAATGTAAAATAGTGTATCAAATGGCAGTTTGTGGATGAGGGGGATTATGTTAAGGGGTTGTTGAATTCTTTAATGCATCCATGTTTAGGAGACCTCAGTTTTTGAGGTTGTTTCCCGATAACTACAAGTAGACTTGCACTCTTATGGAGAGAGTTAGCGTGCAAAACAAAACTGTGATACAACTGCAGACGTGATGTTATCAAAAGCAACCTTTATTCAGGAACCGCAGTGCAAGTAAACATTGACTTGTAGCGCTGGCTGCTATCGAGCTGCATGATCAATACCCATAACAGATTATAATTACAGGTCTATGAGTCTACCTCTATGGAGGCAATAGGAGGACTGTGTGTTGAGAAACATTAACAGGCTGATACCTCGACCATGTCGTTCAACGTGTACAATACTATTGTGTCTATGGAGGACTACTAAGATACCTAATCATGATTGGTTAACAGATTTATTTGCTGGCTAGACCTACCGGCACCTTACACAACTTTGGCCGGTACAGGCCACCGTCGTCGATAGGTGAGGGGGAAGGGTTTTATTCTGTTGGTTGCAATCTTCAACCTCACTGCTGGTTGCTTCTATATTCTACACACTAGACCTTTAAGGTGGCTCAGTGTTTTAACCAAGAGCAAATGGGTAGCTAAGATTGCAAGTCACGCCACTTGCACGGAAGAGCGCAAATTCTCCTGCGAGATTGACAGAAATATGTGTGTCTTGCTGTGGCTGGGTCAACTAAGTGACTGACTGAATACTGTCATATTATGGTGTGACTTAGGCTAAATAAGCGAACCATGAAACCACCTTCCAAATAGTTTATCGCCATGTCAACAAGTCGATCGTAGACTCACACAAATGCTTCTCAGAACATTTGACAGTCCAGGAGAAAACAGTTTGCTGTCATACAATAACAAAAATATGCTGCACAGCATTAGGGTACCCATCTTTTGAAATGTTTGGCCTAATGTTTGGCCCGCTCTCTTAGATACTGTGGTTCCCAAAAGGGGTCTGACTTGAAATACTTAAAATCTTCACTGTCGTACCCCATCCCTCACTCATCATCATACGCCCATTTCTTTTGGATTTACTCTATCCATCCCCTTTCCTTCTCTTCCTCTCTTCTATCACTCGCTCACCTGACACACTTTCCATGATTTCTACAGCATTCTCTCTCTCTCTCTCTCTCTCTCTCTCTCTCTCTCTCTCTCTCTCTCTCTCTCTCTCTCTCTCTCTCTGTGTCTCTCTCTCTGTCTCTCTTTCTCTGTCTCTCAAGACTATATATATGTCACTTTATCGGTTCATTCTCTCATCTATCTCACATGCCTTAATGTCTCTCTCTCTCTCTCTCTCTCTCTCTCTCTCTCTCTCTCTCTCTCTCTCTCTCTCTCTCACTCTCTCTGTCCCTTGTTCTCTGAGTTTACATCTGGTTTCCATCATGGCTGCCACTGCTCCCCTTTCCCATCGATCTCCCACCGGTCTTTCACCCCTCTCTCCTTCTATCTCTCCCTCTCACCTTCTGTCTCTCTCCTTATGTTTCTCCCTCTCTCCTTCTGGCTCTCTCCTTCTGTCTCTCCCTCTCTCCTTCTGTCTCTCCCTCTCTCCATCTGTCTCTCTCTGTGTCTCTTTCTCTCTTTCTCTTCCTCTCTCCTTCTGGCTCTCCCTCTCTTTCTTTCTTTCCCTTCTCCTTCTGTCTCTCCCTCACTCCTTCTGTCTCTCTCTTCATCTCTCCTTCTCTATTTCTCCCTCTCTTTCTCCCTCTCTCTTTCCCTCTCTTTTACTGCACTACTTCTGTTCCTCTCTGTAGCTCTGTTTCTTTTCCTATCTTTTCTCTCTCCTTTGTAATGCTCTCGCTCTCAACCCTCTCTCCCCTTTCTGTCTCTCCCTCTATCATCTCCTTCTGTCTCTCCCTCTATCTCATTCTGTCTCTCCCTCTCTCCCCTTTCTGTTGCTCTCTTTCTCTGTGTTTTATCTCAGTGTCTCTCTACCCCTAATGTTTCTTCCTTTATGCTGTGTCTTTGTCCGCCTCCTATTTCAGAGGTTTTTCCTCTCTTTCTCTCTCTCTCGCCGTCGCTCTCTTATTGACCTATTTTGAGTTGAATCAACAGGAGATATATTACAGATGGATGAAGTTAACCATGTATTTGTGCTGCAATAGATCACACACAAACACACACACAAGCACATACACATACACAAACACACATACACAAACACACACACAAGCACATACACATACACAAACACACATACACACACACGCACACACACACATTGACCACAGACATTCTCACTTCTTACTGACCTCTCTCTGCCTTCATCCCAATCTCTCTCGCCCTCTGTTTCACTTCTCTCTGTTCCTTTCACAAACAATACGAGGGAAATACAGGAAGCTTGAAGGAAGAGGGACTCTGATCCTGTCCGACACACACACACACACACGCACACACACACGCACACACACACGTCCACAGCACCATCTTCTATTAGCAGCATACCACAGGCCTTAATTGTGTCTTTGCAGCGGAAACACTAACCAACTCATTCACTTACTTTGCTTACTCATTAACTACATCAAAAGAGTAACCTGGTTTCAGAATAGTAATTAACTTACTCCATATCAAATCAGTGTACTTTGTTCCTAAAGAGGCAGGAGACAGCTGTGGAATTTAGACTCCAGGGGATTTCTAGGTTCTAGAATCTTGTAATGTCTCTGATGGCGTCCTGCAAATATAGAATAGCACCCAGACAGGACTGGATCAGTAGCATGCCGATGCTATTTCCTCTGTATTAACCAATTGAATAGACATGGATCAGACAGGACAGGTAGCATGCTAATCCTATTCCTCTGTATTAACTAATCAAATACCACCAGGACAGGACCGCTAGTATGTTAATGCTTCCCTGCTATTAACCAATAGAATACCACCAAAATAGGTATAGTGCTAGTCATTTATATTAACCAATTGATTAGTTTATACCGTTTAACCAGTGCTATTTCTCTGTTTAAACTATGAAATAGCACCAGGACATGACAGCTAGCATACTGATGTTCTCTATTAGCCAAAAGGCTAATAGAGATACTGATTTCTGAGTCCGCTTTGTCAGTGGACTCAGGTGAGGTCAGCATCCACTGACAATTGAGTCCAACGTCAAACAAGTTCCCTACTGGCCG
>NC_136953.1:4955948-4978448 GCF_949987615.1 Pollachius pollachius | reverse complement strand
TACGCCTGTCAACGCACAACCCCCCTGTATTGGTCGTCCACGCTGTTTACTGGGCTGGTTTCGACCTGAACTGAACTGTGTGTCGTGCTCTGTTGCTGTTGTCCTCTGTTCTCGCACTCTCTCTCGAATGTTCTTGCTAAAATAAACCCGGCGACGTAGACGAGAACCGGCCTGTGTGAATGGAGAATGGGGAGTTTGTGCTTTGGGGCCATGAATGAATGAGCTGGGGGTGTGTGTGTCTGTGGTTGTGTTTGTTGGCGTGCGTGCGTGCGTGTTAGCATTGACTGTGCCAGCTGGGATTCACGTGAGCGCCTGATTCCCAGATAAGAGATAGTCGAGGGCTCAGAGAGATGGAGAGAGAGCATTACTCCATGCTGCTCTGAGAGGCTTGGAGATGGGTCTGATCTGGCCTTATCTTAAGTTGTTGTAATAACTGAATCGTTCTCACTCCTTAACCCAGTTTCTGCAACGCGTATCCATCTCGTGTTATATTGTCTCCTTCAAATTAGCACAAGCAGTGCTAAATTGAACTGAACGTGTCTGTCTCCTTAATCTCAACTCACATGGAAGGCTTATCTTAATTGAGTCCCAGTACCTTCTTATCTTAACTTACCTTACCGCCTCCCGTCTCCCTCCTCTAGTCCCAGTACCTGGGCTGCCTGTTCCTGCACTCGGGCTGGCCGCTGTGCCTGGGGGAGAAGGTGGTGGTGCAGCTGTCCACCCTGGACTGGAGGCTCCTGCGCAGCACCGACTTCTACCTGCAGGTGGTGCCCTTCTCCACCAGGTGTCCCCGGCTGGCCCTCAAGTGCCTGGCCCCCGGTGGCCGCACGGTGCAGGAGATCCTGGTGCCCGAGTCGCAGCACCCCCTAGTGTTCACCACCGAGTGGCTGCACAGCGTCAACAGGGAGCGCGGGCACAAGCGCGAGGGTGAGGCCCCGCCCACTGTTCCGAACGTCTTACGATTACATTTCGGCTTTATGGCGAGCGTGATGCTATGAGTCTCCCCAAGACAATGAGTCACAGGGAAAACGAAGGGAAACAAAACTTGTTTACGGGTAGATGAAAAGTTTGGCTTTTTTTTTTTTTTTTAGCTGTTTCGAAACCAAGATTAGTTTGCTAACACTTAGCCTATAAACCTAGTTTATAAAGAGTTACAGGTTTGATTACCTTTGACCTCTTTGACATCTTTGACTTTAAGTTTAAAGTCGGAGACGTTGTTCTGAAATTGAATTCTTAAGTTGAATTTTGAAATTCCGCTCTAAAATTTCATTCCGCAATAGCGCAAAAAAGATTCACACATTGGATATTTAGTATTTATTGATGCGGCATTCCATTTGTTATCCAACCGACCGACCCTCCCCCTGCGGCCCCCCCGCTCCAGTTGGCGGTGGGCTGGACACCTGTCTGGTCAGCACCTGCGACGGCGTGGTCCGGCTGCCCTGGAAGGAGGTGGTCTACCCCAAGTTCCTCCACGACCCCGCCGAGGACCCCGGCCTCATGTCCCGCGGCGGGGGCTCGGCGCCGGGCCGCCTCCCCAGCGAGGGGGGCAGCAGCGGCGGGGGTCTGGGTGGGTGGGGAGGCTCCTCCTCCGGAGACCCCGACTCCTGGTCCTGGGACGAGGAGGAGGAGGAGCAGCAGGACGACCACAACAACAACAACCACCACGGCGGGGGCGGAGGAGGGACGACGGCGGGTCGCGACTCCGAGCCGGCGCTCCCCCGACGCAGGCGCAGCGAGGACGGCCTGGGCCGGACCTCCAGGTACCTCCGGATGGACGGGGACTACGTGGAGCTGCTGGAGCCCCGGGGGGGGCCCGACGGCGGGGCCGACGCCCGGCAGGCGCCGCCCTCCTCCTCCTCCTCCTCTTCCTCGCGGTACCTGGAGATGCACGCCATCAGCAAGACCAAGACGCTGCCGCTGTGCCGGCGGAGCCACGCCATCAAGCTGAAGAGGGGGAAGGCCTGGGGCTACGGGAAGGCCGAGGGGTCCGGGAGCTTCCGGAACGTTATAGGCGGGAAAAGGGAGGTGACGTCGACGCACAGGGGGGACACATTACCTGCTCAACCCTCGCCCCCCAGAGCCGACGAGCAAGGCAGCGTAGGGCGCTCGTACTCCTCGTCTCTGCACGACTCAGACGACGGCGAGAAGGCCCCGGAGAGCCAGGGAGTTTATTTCGAGGGTCCGTCCAAGGAGAGGAGGCCCGGCGTTGGCAAGGAGAGGGAAGGAGTCGGCCTCTCGCAGCCGTGCAGAGACGGGGGTAAGGAACACGAGGGCGTCAGTGACACTTTGACCAGCAAAGGCTCCCAAGGCTTGACCAATCACAAGCTGTTGCACACGATTGAGGGCCAATCAGATCCCGGGTCCCAGTCGGACTCTGTGTTCGAGGATGCCGATAAACCACTGAGCGGGGACAGCGATTCCACCACGCCCACTTCAGAAGCTCCGGACTGCGTACTCAAATCCGGCACGCCATTGGCCGACCTTCCGGGAAGCGGGGCGAATGCCACCGTCCCATTGGTCGATGGGGTTAGCGCAAAGAAATGTCAGTTGATGGAACAATCTGGAACGTGTGTGGGTTCTGCCGACCCAAACGCGAGCCAGGAACCGGAGAAGAATGTAGTGAAGACCACGGGCAGGGACTTATCTCAAGGTAGAGATGTCAGAGCAGCAGTAGTGCGGGCTCCCAGGTAACCCTACCTCATCCTCCTTCTCATTGGTTTATTTACTTTTTCCTCACATGAAAAGACAAAATGTGAAAATACGTAAAAGCAGTGTGTCATTTAAATTAGAAATGTGGTCACATGGTCCCTACAAAAAAGCAGCTACTAAAGTTTAAAATAAGATCATTTTAGGGTTTGTTTGTAATGTATTGGTAAATTCTGCTTAATTTCCCTGAATTTTTTCTAATTTCCTAAGTTCTACATCCTTGCAGATCAATTGGATTGTCTTCCGTATTAAATGCTTATTAATTTGGTATAAATAATATATGAATTACTTTATTCATAACAGGAGAAAGAGAAAGGGAAAGGGGGCCCAAAGAAGGGCTCGCTCCGGTGGCCGTGGCAACCAAAAAGCCTCTAAAGCTCTGCCTAAAGCTCCGCCCCCACTTCCCGCCCGCCCTTCCTCCGCCAAACCGCCAATCACCAAGGACAGCCAATTAGAGATAGCAGAGGAGTCTAGTGGACAGGACAAAGAGCCAACTTGGTCCAATCAGGGAGCCGAAGAAACCCAACCAAGAAAAGGCAGCACAGGTGAGATAAGGGGGATCAGCCAGGTATCTGTAGAGTGGTGTTTGCTTCAGTCAGTCTTACCCAGAATTAGATGAGTGGTTTAATGACAAATTCCTCAATGCGTGTAAGAAAGAAGGGTTCACTGGCATTCCCTTTCTGATAGCATCTTCCATTGACATCCAGAGTTACAGTAGCCTAGCTCATCTTCATGTAGTAGATCGTAGATCGTAGTATGTATACAAACACACAGATCATTTTGATTCCTCAATGAATACTTGTAGGAATCGTACAGCGAGATACCCCCTAACCCCTAACTACTCCTCAATGTTGTGTGTCCAAATTCACTCTCCCTTTGGAAAAAAAGACTTAAGAACTAAGTGACCTCCCTTAAGGTCAACAAGTTCCATTTTTCTTCGTTAAATGCTTCACTCGCTCACTAATATTCATTCACATTGATCCACAGAGATTCAGACCGAATCTGACTCCATCAGCCAATCCGGTACGAGTTTGTCCAACCACGATGCTTCAGAGTCAGGACCTGAAACCCCTCGTTGCGTCCTATCAGAAAACCTGTCTGCTGAAGCCCCGCCCCTTCTGAGGGAACTGGACTCTGATTTGTTACAGTCTGGGAAATTCAAGCTGTCCGGTACGTGATTGGAAAACAGTTAATTAATACTTTACGGCAAAAGTTGACGAAGAAATCAGTAGTTGATCGGTAAGAATGGCTCATTGTTATAGGGTTATGATTAGCTTGTTTATGCTATAATTGACTCATTTAGTCCGTGATTAGCTCGTCCTATCCTACAATGAACTAATGTTATGCTGTGGTTGATCCAACTCAGGTACGGTGGACCGGCTTGGACGGGCTCTGGTCGTCACGGAAACCCACATCCCTGAGGAGGGCTACAGTGCTGAGGAGATGGCCAGGGTTCTGTCCTGTTACCACAGAATCACTCGGTAAAACCCACTGGAGCTCTATGTATTCATAGTCTGCACGAACAACCCAGGAATAAGATGAGCTAGATAACCTATCACTAACCTCTCAGTAAATCATATTAAAAACCCATTCTAAAACAAAATGTCAACACAAAACAACAGATAATAATACCAATAGTAATGAAGTCATTATAGAATAAAAAATATGCTTACAATAGGCCCGTCTATAGTTCTATTTAAAATATTTAATGTAATAAACCCACACAGAGTTGATGATCGTGTCGGCACAAGGAGCAGGGCATGTTGCAGTCTCATGTTGCATGTTACGCTCAGAATATTATGTCTATTCTGAGTCACGATCAAAACCTAACCAGAATCCTACCAGCGTCCCCATGCAGCGACCTAATGCCAAACAGGGTCTGGACACGGAACTGTTTTCAACTCGCAAGCAATGCAGACAGGGTGGCTGTTTTGTACTTCTTAAACATCAGATTTCCTTTCCTTCTCCGTTTACCTCGAGGCCACAGACCTCATCCTATCCCAATCAGGAAGGGAATTCTCTGGAATTATTTCAAGCACAAAAAAGTCATGTGAACGTCCGTGATTTGTATCGGGGACTAGTGCGGCTCCAGGTCAGGAGTGTACCAGGGTCGGCGGCCGTCTACCAACAGCCTGATTTGATGTTTCCTTCGCTGGCTTCCTGCCAAGTCCAGGAGTCTGGGAAAGAATCCAAGAGGGGGAAAAAAAATCACTTTTTTCTTTTAGCACAAATCCTTCTTAGTGATTAAGTTAGGTATTTATACAGCTCTCTTGTAGTGTCTCTGTGTGTAGCAAGCAGACTGAGTGGTTGTACATTTCTGTGCGGGGTGCAACTGGTGGTTATTCCCATGATGCATTGCTTTCCAGCCCCAGTTACTTACCTTGACCAATAACATCACAGTCCACAGACCAATAACCAGCTTTCCCCTAAAACCTAAAGTCAACCATCTCTAACCTAAAATGTAAACTTTTTAGATTTTAATTCATCCCTAGATTAATACGCTAACATAATCAACACATATCGATTTTAAAAATAATACCTTACAATCTTTCATTTAAATCCTACTAATAACAACGTGTATGATGCCAGATTAGATTATAACAGAAAAATTATCCACTCTGAACGTGAACTTTAACAGTCAAAATGTGTTTTCCTATCTCTATGAGGACTTGACTTGACATTGCACACCACTGCTTTATTGCAGGGAGTTCCTTGGCGTGCCACAAAAGGCGAGGCTAATTATCTTAGCATATGTTGAACCAGTTGTAATGTAGCTCTGCGGTGACATATCCCCCCAGATCCAAGTTCTGGGTGATGTATTTATCTTAGCATAGCTTGACGGTTGGTGCTAGCCAAATTAAGTCATTTTTCTGCTCCTTTTAATATCCGCACTTGACATTTCTGTATACTGCTATATTCTCTTCAACTCTCTCTCTCTTAAATCGATTAAAAATTGTTGTATTAGCATTGAAAGTAGACATTCACATTCCTAAAGTAGTTACAAATTAAACAAAGAAAATGTAGCAAGAAAAGCGCTTTAAAAAGTTGCAAAGTTTGATATAACAGTAGAAGAAGAAGAGTAGAGAAAAAATAGATAATGGTTGGTAGGTTGGTGGAGTCTCTCTCTCTCTCTCTCTCTCTCTCTCTCTTTTCATGGCCCATCAAACTTCTTTAGTCATTTGGTATTGACAGCTATTCCTAGAATATCATGTTCTATCGAAACCAAACCCCAAAACCTTAGCATCCAGACTTTGCTTGTCCTCGCGTGCTATTTTAACTTCTGTGCCAATGAAAGTTTGCACTTAACCTTTAACAAAAGTGTTTATTGGCCAACTTTGCCCGAAGTGGCGTTCTTACCTAAACAAACATTTAAGTACAGTTGATTTGACCCTTTCCTGGGTTTTTAGGAGATCTTATGCAAAGTGATGTTTTTCTCATGAAGGTTGATAAGTCGGCTCTGCTTTGCCAGATGATGTGCCAGGATTGTAAACCCGACCTTTACCAATTAAGCATTTGGCTTTTTCTGCTCTTACTAAAAGCGTAGAATGTCATTCACTTAAGCCCTGCTGTAAATCCTTTTTTAAAGAGATCTCCCACATTAAAGAGAAATATCGCTCTCTCTCTCTCTCTCTCTCTCTCTCTCTCTCTCTCTCGCTCTCTCTCTCTCTCCCCCCCTCTGGATGTCCCTCTACCTCATCTCTCTCTCTCCTAACATGTCTCTCGACCTTCTCCACAGCCCGGCAGCCAAAGAAAAAGGGCTGACTGTGTTGATTGACAGCCGCCAGAGCCCGCCCTCCCCTCTCTTCCTGTCGGCTCTTAACCACTTCCAGGTGAGGTCTGCTCCCTAAACTATTGCCGCCAAAGGATTTCCCGCCAAAACAGCTAAATGCTTTGTTAGCTTGAGTGTACAGATGTCAACAGTGTGTGTGTGTGTGTGTGTGTGTGTGTGTGTGTGTGTGTGTGTGTGTGTGTGTGTGTGTGTGTGTTAAGGTCTTGGTTCCAGGCGGTCTGGGTTCTGTTCTGGTTCTGCTGGAAGAACAACAGGATGCCACCGCTCTCGAGCTGGAACCACTGGAGGTACGATACTACAATACTGCACAATATATATACCGGAAAGATACTACAATACTACACAAGTATATCTACAGTACAATTATTATACAACAATTATACAATGCTACACAAATATAACTACTGTAACTATACTACAATACTACGCTAGTATAACTACTGCAACAATACTACATAAGTATAAATACAGTAGCAATACTACACAAGAATAACTGCAGTAATAATACTAAAAAAGTATATCTACAGTAACTATGCTAAACAACTATGTGACTCTTTGTAGCTCAATAGCGGTTCACCTTCACACACAAGACGAGATAAGCCTGAGGACACCACACTGTATTAACTGCTTTATTAAATCACTCCTCTGCCTAATGGCTCTTAAGCGGAGAACTAGATAGCTTAAATTATTATCAGGCTTTAATTGAGCTGTTGGATCCTAAGGGGAGATTTCTTCCCTCCCCTTTAACACGGTTTAACCGGCTCTTCTCCTCCCTCCCTCTCGCCTCCTGTGCCCCCTATGTTCCTGTGTTCTCAGGTCCACGTGGTCAAGGGAACCGTGGTTCTCCAGCAGCACGTGGACTGGCAGCAGCTCCCCACGGACATGGGCGGAGACTTCAGCCACGCCCACGCCGACTGGCTGCTCTTCAGGCTGGTAGGCTGTCACTGGTGCTAGGAGAGGAGGTGCAAAGAGAGAGGGAAGGGGGAGAGGGGGAGGGGAGCTGCACAGAGAGGAAGGGGGGGAAGGAGAGGGGGGGGGGGGAGGTGCACCGAGAGGGAAGGGGGAGGGGGGAGAAGGAGAGGGGGGGAGGAGGTGCACCGAGAGGGAAGGAGAGGGGGGAAGGAGGTGCACCGAGAGGGAAGGGGGAGGGGGGAGCACGAGAGGGGGGGAGGAGGTGCACAGAGAGGGAAGGGGGAGAGGGGTAGAAGGAGAAGGGGAGAGACTCGGGAAAGTGGGGAAGGGAAGGAGGCTTTTTTTGCACGAGAGTCATGACTGAGAAACAGAAAGACAGAGCTAGCGAGAGATGAAGGGAGACAGACAGAGACAGAGGGGGACAGACAGAGAGACACAGGGGGACGGAGCAAAATGTAAGAAGACAGCGAGAGAGGTCATAAGAGGGATAGGCAAAGAGAGACAGACAGAGAGGGAGGGAGGGAGACGGAGAGCGGGACAGAGAGTCAGACAGAGAGGGGTAGGGATGTATTCTGGGGAGAGAGACTCAGACGAAGGGAGTGGAGGCACTGAAGGACAAAAGCAGGGGAGTGATATTATCTGGAGCTCCCATGGCTTCCATCCCAGACATCTAAATCCAGAGTAAGGATTAGTTTATCTGCGCATCTGAAAAACTTGCTTCCCATCCCCACTGATCACCCCTGGCCTTAAACATGTTGAGCATGTTTCTGTTCTGTTTTTGTTTCTTTACAAACAAAAGTTGTAAATATCAGTTTAGACTGGTGTGGGTTACATAAACAAATTCATGTTGCGTGTATTATTTTCCCGCTGTAATATAAAAAAGTAAAACAACGTTGTATTCAGTGGTGCCCACGTAGAACCACCGAGCCCGAAGAATGGCCAAGCGATCCCTAAAAGCCTTAATAAATAAGCTATAATAACTTATACCTCTTCCTCACAGAGCCTGGAGAGCCTGACAGAGCGGTGTGAGGGCGCCCTCTCACTGCTAGGAGAGGCACTGCGCTCCATGGACGCTGAACCCATGCCAGACAATATCAAGGTACTTAGAGAAACACTCAAGACACTCAAGACATGGCTAATCACACTACAATTAGCGTTTTCTCTGTTAGCATATGTCTGTTCGCGTATGTCTCTCGGTATGTAGCTATTAGCTCATTTCTCCTAGCTTACTTCTTTATCAGTTAGTGTTTGATGTTTAGTACAAAGCACTTGTACATCTTTCCATTGAATACTATTATATCTACCAAGACTTTTATAAAGAGATTCATACAAGAGCAACAGAGATATTTTAGAAAAGAAGGGGCACTATTAGACTATTATAATAATAATAATAATATTTTTATTTTACATAGTGCCTTCCTCACACTCAAGGTCGATAGACAGGGGTGTTGCTTGGTATGTAGTCAGAATATGTTCCATAACTAATGTGTTCCATAACTAATGGGCAACAGCCCAAATGGAAGCTGTCTGCGTTCTTAGACTTGTTCTGTGACGCCCCCATCTTGATTTTTACCTCTTTAATTTGTATTTCTTCGTCCGAATCATATCTTTGCAACTTTTTCCGCTAGCGGTTTATCAATTCAATTTGTATATTATCTTAATTGTGTGTGTTTGTCATGCCCCCTGTAATTTCTCTATGCCACCCCTAGGGGCGCTGCCACCCAGTTCCCAGAACTCCTTATTATCCAAAATCAATATTTGTGGTATTCCTGAAGTCCTTTTTGCTTAGTAGATTATATCGTTTAAATGATATGAATGTAAATACCTTTGATCAATATAATCCGTTAAAAAATGTGTTTTTTTTCTCCAACAGGCTGTTCCTTTAAGTATTGAAAAGCACAGAGGACTCATGATGGACGTCCTGGCCGACCAAAGACTGACAGAGCTGCAGCAGAGGGGCGGGGCCTGGATCGCCGGATTAACCAATAGCACGTCAGGATTGGCACATAAATCCCCAGACTGCAAGTAAGGAAGTTCCAATCTGATGAATACACACTTTCATATATACTTAAGCGTCCTCAATATACTCAAGAAGATACTTTTTGTTGTACTGTTTGAATGTCATAATGACATGACTTGTGGAACACACTCTCTCTCACACATACACACACACACAAACACACACGCACACACATTAATAAACTCCTACATAACAGTGTCCTGTTCTAGTGGGCTCCACCATTGAGCTGTGGTATTCTTGCTAACTTCTCCTCTTCCTCCAAACCCCTGAAAGAGTTAAACTGCTCCCCTAAAGTAGTTTTACCCACGGTTTTTACGTTCTTCTCTAAATCCTGGAGACCATCACAACAATACGTGTTGTTTACATGTTTTGACCTTGAGGCAAGAAACAGCTGGTGGAGAGAGACGTAAACTTCACATCCTGTTATAAACATGCCGTGTAATAACACAAAACAAGGATCTGTTTTTTTCATGTGATTTGGCAAACTCACAACTGTGATTCTAAACATGGTTGTGCATGTTTAAACACTGTTGTGTGTTTGCTGGTTTATTCTCTTATTGGAGAAAGTTTGGATAAAACTCTGGGTTTATTAAGTCAAACAGGAAATTTAGTAGTTCAGCCCTGTTCTTATAGGTTGACTGAAAAAAATTATATTCACAGCATGAGTAGTAGACAAATAAGGGCAGAAACTTTATAAATGACCATAAACGCTATGGTTTTGAACTGGAATTCAAATATTCCATGTATTTTGACCATCCAAGAAAATAATTGAGTTAGTAAGCATTGTAATCAGTCAAACTTGAATTACAATTTATAACATTTTACATTTTTTAATCAAAGTGAATGAATGAGCCATTGTCATCTCCAATTGTATATCCCGTACAAACCAGTGACCTTTGCCCTCTCAGAGCTGCCCTCGCTGCGACCTCTGACCTCTATGAGAGCGTGGACGATGCCCTTCACCGATTGGTCCGCGTGTCCAACCAGAGAGGCTGCGACCTGGAGGCTCTCGGACGTCTGGCGGGGCTGGTGGACAAACTGGAGAAGGTAACAGCAGAAACACATCTCAGCACTCACTGTCCTCAGCGAATGAATACAACTCATTTAAGTATTTGTACGGGGAATCGTTAGCACCCTTAAAACCTCATTCTCTGTCCCTCTCCTTTCGCTCCATCTTTTTCTTCTCTCGTCTTCATCGCTCTACTTCTCCTCCTCTCCCTCCTCCTCAGTGTGACCAGGAGATCAGGGAGGTTCAGTCCCAGCTGGAGGAGTACAAAGACCCGCCCCTCTCTCTCAGCCGGCTGTCCGTAAAGCAGCACAAGTTCAAGAGCTTCAGGGAGACAGCCAACGTGAGTTCACACCTGCTTGCTTGCCTGTCTGTGGGTCTGTCTGTGAGGGCCTTTTGATAGATGCTTTTATCTAAAGTGGGTTACATACTGTGAGTGCGGACATTGTAAGCATAGAGGACCCTAGGAACCCTTTGGGGCCCCTAACCCTGGCAGTGATAAAGGGGCAAAGAACCCGAAATCAAGTTAAGCTTCTCCGACACTTAGTCATTCATAAGAATAATCATCACATAATCCTTCACCCACCACTTCTACAACCACTCCTCCTGATAACACGACTACCGCTACGACTTATGCTGATGACGTTGTGCTGTGCCCACAGGACGTCCACAGCGAGAGCCTCCAGGTGCTGGGCCAGCTGGAGGTGTGGGCCGACCTGGACTGGTCCGGTCTGCGGGACGTCCAGCTGCTGCTGCCCCCAGTCAGGGAGAGGCTCATCGACATGAGCCACCTGCTGTCCCACCGCTGGAGCTGCCTGGACAACACCCAGAGACTGCTCACCACGCTGACAGAGGTATACACACTATACTATACACACTGTACTGTATACATTATACTGTATACAACACCCAGAGACTGCTCACTACTCTAGCAGAGGTGCACACACTGCTCTATATGCACTATATTGTATACACTATCATGTATACTATACATACAAACACTGGCTCTCTGATCGCTGGAACTGTCTGGAGGTAGAGGTATATATATCCTACATCTACACAGTATATGTCAAAATGTCTTTATTAATCCTGCAGGTGCAATATATAAATCAGCAAAATAAAGGTATATACATTTATCTCTGAACATAAACTCTGTTTCCGTGCATTCACACACACACACACACACACACACACACACACACACGAAATATAACTTGCTGTTAACAAACTCTCCTCTTCCTCCTCCTCCTCCTCCTCCTCCTCCTCCTCCTCCCCCCCTCCTCCTCCTCCTCCCCCCCTCCTCATCCCCCCCTCCTCCTCCTCCTCCTCCTCCTCCTCCTCCTCCCCTCCCCCTCCTCCTCCTCCTCCTCCTCCTCCTCCTCCCACCCAGGCCACCCAGTGGTGCGACGCCGTCTCCTCGGCCTCTCCCTCCTCCTCCCCCCTGGCCTCCCTCCCGCCCATCCCCCCCTCCCGGTTCCAGGACGCCCGCTCCCTGGCCCTGGAGCTGGGCGGGGGCCCCCTGCTGGACCTGTGGACCCAGACCATGGAGCGCTACCAGCGGACCGTGGCTCAGGTGAAGCCCCGGCTCCTCCAGGGCCCCAGCCACGCCCAGGGGCCCCAGGCGGGGAAGGGGCCCAAGACCCCCTGGACCAGCAGCCTGTGGGAGCTGATGGGACCCGAGGGGGAGGGCGAGGGGGACTGGGGCGGAGGCGGAGGCGCGGACGGGCCCCTGGGGACCCTACAGTCGTGGGGGTCCCTGGCGTCGCTGTTCCGACCGCAGACCTGCTCCACGATGAAGATCGCCGAGCCGGCGGGGCCGAGGAAGGAGGGCGGGGGCGGGGCCTCGGGAGGGGCAGGGGGCGGAGCCGGAGGGTTCCTGCAGAACCTGCTGAATCCGGCCAAGAAGACGGTGAGATACACGGTTCATAGAGACTTATAAGTAAGATGAGCCCTCTCTCCTCTCTCTCTCCTCTCTCTCTCTCTGTCTATCTCTCTCTCTCTCTCTCTGTCTATCTGTCTCTCTCTCTCTGTCTCTCTCTCTCTCTCTCTCTCTCTCTCTCTCTCTCTCACTCTCTACTCTCTCTGTCTATCTCTCTCTCTCTCTCTCCTCCCTCTCTCTCTCTCCTCCCTCTCTCTCTCTCTCTCTCTCCTCTCCTCTCCTCTCTTCTCTCTCTCCCTTCCTCTCCTCCTCTCCTCTCCTAACAAACTCCTTCCTTCTTAGCCATCCACCCAGTGTCATAACCACCTGTGACTCCCCCCTCCCTCGTCCTCTAACCCTCTCTGACCTCCCCCCGGTCTCCCCCCTCCCTCGTCCTCTAACCCTCTCTGACCTCCCCCCGGTCTCCCCCCTCCTCTAACCTCTAACCCTCTCTGACCTCCCCCCGGTCTCCCCCCTCCCTCGTCCTCTAACCCTCTCTGACCTCCCCCCCGTCTCCCCCCTCCTCTAACCTCTAACCCTCTCTGACCTCCCCCGGGTCTCCCCCCTCCTCTAACCTCTAACCCTCTCTGACCTCCCCCCCGTCTCCCCCCTCCCTCGTCCTCTAACCCTCTCTGACCTCCCCCCCGTCTCCCCCCTCCTCTAACCCTCTCTGACCTCCCCCCCGTCTCCCCCCTCCTCTAACCCTCTCTGACCTCCCCCCGTCTCCCCCCTCCTCTAGCAGGCGGCGGCCGACGCCCCTGTCTCCCAGAAGCCCCCCAGGCGGCGCCACCCCAGCTTCGACCTCCAGGCCCTGCTGGCTCCCCGTCGGTCCACGCCCACCCCCCCCCTCCCCCCGGCCCCGCCCTGCCGCGCCTCGCCCATGTCCTGGCTGGGCCGCCGCGCCGCCCTGGTGGACCCCGTCGTCGCGGCGACGCTGGCCGCCACCGTCCCCATGTGGGGCGGGGCCGGCGACGGCGGCGGCGGCGGCGATGGAAGGGCGGCGGGGGACCGAGGGGGAGGTGGAGGAGGAGCGGGAGGAGTCAGAGGCGGAGGCGTGTTGATCAGGGGCGTGGAGGTCAGCAGCAAGGAGGTGGTGGACCACACGGGGTCGCCACGGCAACACGTGCTGCTGGGACGCGTGGAGCGAGAGCTGGGGGGAGAGAGGGTGGGCGCCTCCACCACCACGCAGAGGTAGGGTGTGTGTGTGTGAGTGTGCGTGTGTGTGTGTGTGTGTGCAGTTCCGAGAGGAGATCAAAGCTGTGAGCTGCTCCTGTCACCTCATCCCGCTGTGTGTGATGTCACGTGACCTTTTCATAATCCCGCACTTCAACTCTCCATCATCTCCTCTCCTCTTCTCTCGCGATGGGTTTCACGTCTCTTCTGATGCCCGTCTCCCACACTGTTCTCTTCAGTTTCATTAAGATAATGGAGGGTTCATATAAACTCTTACTTTTTTCCCCCCTAATTTAGTTTTCCATCCTCTGATATTAGATAAATCTCTTCATCCTTGTTGAAGAGACTAATTACAATAAATTATAAATCTCTCTCCTTCTCCTCCTATCTCCCCCTCCCTCTCTCCCTCCCCCCTCTCCCTCTCTCTCCCTCCCTCTCTCGCTCTCTCCCCGACTCCCCCTCTCCATCTCTCCCCCCCCCCCCCTCCAGTAAGCTGTACCTGCTGTGGTGCAGGATGCTTAGTGCTGAGCGTCAGTACGTGGCCGTGCTGAAGGGGGCGCAGGAGACCTTCCTCCCCCTGCTGGAGCTCCCGGACACCCCTGCCTCCCTGCGGGGAAAGGCCGACGCCCTCTTCCCCTGCTGGGCCGGCCTGAGCAGCTTCCACGCGCAGTACCTGCTCCCGGCCATGGAGGGCGCCCTGCTGCAGAGCCTGCTGCAGCACGACTGCTTCAGCAAATACGTGAGTGAGAGGGGAGCATCATGCACTACAGGGAGGGCTTAGATGAGAGGCTGTTAAGGTTAAGTCTGGGTCTAGAGTTTAAGTTAAGGGTCAGGATTCATAGGGGGGTAATCAGTGTTATGGTTAAATTGAGATGTTAGAGATTGAGTTTAAATTAAGGGTTTGTTTTATTTTCTATTTTACTATTATCGTTTACATTTTCATTATAGCAGATGCTTTTTTACAAAACAACTTACTCTGACTTCAGATACCGGTCATTAAGTAGCATAAAGGGGACAGCCGGAATCTTGTTCAAGGATGCTATACGGGTTAGGCTGCAGACATTGGGGGATCGAACCCAGAACCTTTGGGTGGCTGGGGGTTAGACACCAAAAACCACTAACTAT
Organism: Pollachius pollachius; assembly: GCF_949987615.1. Classification (NCBI taxonomy): domain Eukaryota; kingdom Metazoa; phylum Chordata; class Actinopteri; order Gadiformes; family Gadidae; genus Pollachius; species Pollachius pollachius. Next base: position 4,963,798 of record NC_136953.1, on the reverse strand, counting down.
TTGACGCATCGTTCTTTTACCCCCAGAGTGACCACTTCCTCCAGTACTCCCATTACATCCGGACCAAACCAGAACTGGACTCTCCGCTGGTCACACAGGCCTCCGACTTCTTCAAGGTGAGACCTTACCCCCCAAACAGTCGGCTCCACCCGGCTCCATAATCCAACACACCCACGGAAATAAAAAGAGAGTTGGAAAAGTGTGTGTCGCTGGAATGAGAGAGGAGAGACGAAGATGGGAAAAGGAAAGAGAAAGAGAAATAAATAAATATAAATGGCGGCCTATATCCACATGGATCAAGAGATGCGAACTAATGACATTTTCCGTGTGAGAGAAAAAGAGAGAAAGCTCCGCGAAAGCATCCACGCCCAGAATGATACTCATTATCCTTTCCCACCTTCTCCTGGAGCACATTGTTTGAGAATTTCTTCGGAATATAGAAAAAGTGGAATAACATTAGCACATTTACATAATAATGTTTAAATACCAGGAAAACGTTATTTACACATATTAATTAAACTTAAATTAGCGTTTCAGCAGGGAAGCATACGTTGGTCTATAGCGTATAGTGTCATTAGCTGCGTGTGCTAAACAACCAGATGTCTTGACAGTGGTGTGCAAAAAAACAGCGTTTCTCTGGCACGTCGGGGGCCTCAGCCAATCACAGCAGCGCTGCTCCTTACAGTGGAGGCAATTAAACGCGAGTTGTTTACAGTACGATAATAGGATGTTTATTGTGCTGTGGGGGAAAGCTAATTAAAGCAGGATTATATGGAATTAAATTCATGGTGATACGATTACACCAGGGTTCTCCCGCCCGTGGCGTCGATGGGTCCTGGTGTGGGGATTAGGAGATAGTAGAGTGGAGAGGAGTAGATATCTCACAGAGGCTGTAAGGACTGATGTTACATCGAAAGATCTGTTCCATAGTTCTAGAACTCATATCAACGTTCCGTTGCAGTCTTCTAGAACTCTTCTTTAAATTCTAATGCAGCGCTTTAGATCTCTATTTTTAATTCCTATTCTAAAGTCTTTCAACTCTGAATTTAAGTTACAATCTGCACTTCTACAACTCTACATCTAAGTTCTAATCTACAGCTTTGCGACTGTAGTTCATGTGCTGTGGTTCACATCGGCGGCCACTAGGGGGCACTGCAGGTCAACATCACAAAGCACCATATGTACCTACAGAAATGAGAGGAGACGATGATGGTAATGATGAAGGCACTAATCATCCTGTTAGAATGATTGCAACGGGGTAAAATGAACAGCAACCAGAATATGCCTCAATCATACAGTTAGCTTGGGAAATACGTCGGCATTAAAACAAGCATCACATTGAATTTTGGCTTGATTTTGAGCTGGTCCATACAGTTTAAGAGCAGAAGTGACAAGTACGTCCCATGTGAGGATTTTAAGAAGTATGTTTGAGTTTCCTTCTCTCTATTCCCCCTCCCAGACGAAGCTGCCCCCGTCCTCCCCCCTCTTCCCCATGGCGTTCCCCCGCTGTCTCCACGCCCCGGTGCAGCGTCTGGAGCAGTACTGCCACGCCCTGCAGGAGCTGGGGGGCCTCAACCCCGCCTCCGACTCTGCCCTCTCCATGCTCAGACACGCCCAGCGCCACGGCGAGGACCTCCGCGCCAGCGACCTCATCGTCGGCTGTCCGGTGAGAACGCCCGATGAAAAGTCTGCTGTTTTATCATAATAAAGCACGCGATAAAGTTAATTTAATAATTGCTCTGAAAAGGCTAGACACACTTTAACAACACGCATTAGGAGCTGCTGTACAGTCGGCACTGGGCCGGGGAAGACGCCTGATGTAAAGCCTGACTTGTTTTTGTGTTTGTTAATATACAATATAAAAGGTAGCGCTGTCTTTTCAATTTTCTTTCCAACCCAGGGTAAGCCTATTGGAGCAATAAGCTTGTGTCTAAAAATGACATGTATCTTGAGTTGGTTTGACCTTTTAATTGTCAAAAGGGAACAATGCGAACAAAGGCATGAAATTGAAATAAGGGTCCAAAAATTGTGTTGCTCTGTAGGCTTCTAGCTCTGTGTTTCCCGCGCATGATATCACTACCTTTTGATGGCATAACTCAACGGAAGCCTTATGGGCCCATGCTAATATGCAGTCTAAATAATAATCATATTGAATATAAAACAATGGCTCAAAATATCCAAACTAGACATTTACTAAATATGGCTCTTACATATACATTTAACAAAACAGACCAAAATGTATAAAAATGTCACCTTGTCAAGTTACTTTCATCCTTATTCATTATATCTATTTTTGATATATATATATATTATTATCTAAAATAATAATAGATATCTTGAAAGAGATCAATTGGTGAAAGACGATTGGATTAAACTATTATGATTGCGAGCAATTTAGGTTAACTACAGAGGTGGATACCGCGGTCACAGCAACGTTTGGTTGAGTTGATTAAAAAATGCCATATTAACAGTAATACTCAAAGTGCACCACAAGGAGGCGCTAAAATACTGCAGCGATCCACCAGCGAGCGCTGCTGCTCTACGACACACACACACACACACACACACACACACACACACACACTCATACTCACACAGACACACACACTCTCACACACTCGCACACACACTCACACTCCGACTGTGAGAGGGATGGAGGAGATTAGGATCCCTCCCTCTGGGGTGCTTTTAAAACTCATAAAATAACGGAGCGCAGGTGTGTGTGGTCTGTGTGTGTGTGTGTGGGGGGGGGGGGGTCTGTGTGTGTGTGTGTGTGGTCTGTGCGTGTGTGTGTGTGTGTGTGTATGTAGTCTGTCTGTGTGTGTGTGTGTGTGTATGTAGTCTGTCTGTGTGTGTGTGTGTGTGTGTGTGTGTGTTTGTGTATTTTAATGTGCATGTGAGAGCCAATAAGTGTAAGCCTGTGTGAGAGAAATATGTGCGTTTGTGTGTATCCATGTGTGTCTGCGTATATATGTATGTGTGTGCGTGGGTGCGTGTGTTTGTCCTTGTTTGTTTGCGTCCTTGTGTGTCTGTGTGTGTGTGTGTGCGAGTGTGTGTGTGTGTGTGTGTGTGTGTGTGTGTGTGTGTGTGTGCATATCTGTGGGTTCAACACATGTTTGAAGCATCACTTATCGTAGCCCACACATCAGGGGCGGTTTATAAATAAAGTAGTGTGTACTGTGGTACGAGTACTGCCATACAAGTACTGCGTCCCCACATAAAACCCTCAGCATCTGCTAAATGACGGCTTCTCCTAATTCTGTTAGTGCGTGTTAGAGTGTTTGGGTGGGTGTGTGTACGTGTGCGTGTGTGTGCGTATGTGTGTGCGTTTGTGTGTGTTTGTGTTCACGCGTGCATGTGCATTTGCGTGTGTTTCTGTGTGTTTCTGTTTGTGTGTGTGTGTGTGTGTGTGTGTGTGTGTGTGCGTGAGTGTGTGTGTGTGCGTGTGTTTGTGTGTACACGTGTGGGCCCTTGCTGTAAATATTTGTACTAGTTTTTAAAGCCGTGTGCGCTCAAACAAACAAAATACTGCGGGAGAACTTGTGTTTATCTGATGGCTCTTATCTGTCTGTGTGTGTGTGTCTGTCTATCTTTCTTACTCTTTCTTGATACGTTTTTACGCGTTTTAGGTTTTATTAAAATGTCTGCTTGTATGTTTGTCATAAATATATGGCCTGTTAAGCCCTTTGAGACTGACCACAAATACGTTTTAATTTAATTTAATTTAATTGTATATATATATATTTTTGCTTAAATGTTAAATATATATGTCTACATTTCAATGTATTTGGGCTACCTACCAATTGTATATATTTCTGTGTTCTTTGCGATTTTGTGTTTGTTATATATTTCTATGTATTGTATATATTTCTATGTATATATTTCTTTATGTGTGAGCTCACTTCAGGTATATCCCTGCCTCTGCGATTAAACCCTTGCAGCGCATCCAGAATGCGGCAGCGCGCCTCGTGTTCAACCTACCAAAGTTCTCCCATGTAACCCCCCTCTTCCGAGACCTCCACTGGCTCCCTGTAATAGCTCGCATCAGATTCAAGATGATGGTACTGGCATACAAGGCGGTCGATGGAACTGCCCCTGCCTACCTCCAAGCATTAGTAAAGCCACCCACCCCAGCTCGATCCCTCCGCTCAACTACCTCAGCCGGACGTCTGGTACCGCCATCGCTAAGAGCAAGCAAAGGCCGATCAGCAAAGTCACAACTTTTCTCTGTTTTGGGACCTCAGTGGTGGAACGAGCTCCCTACCGATGTCAGGACCGCAGAGTCGCTCACCAGCTTCCGCAAAAGACTCAAAACTCACCTGTTCAGAGTTCACCTCGACTCTGCATAGAAACCAATGCACAGCCACCATTGAATGTTGTACGTCCTGGCACTTGTACATTGCACTTATTCAAGGTACTTAATTGTGTAGCATCTACAGTAGCTGCTATCGCTGCTTTACACGGGGAATGGGTTAGCCTAGCGATTGTTATACTTGCACTTGGTTCTATGAACGTCTTTACTGTACCGACAGCGATATATTGTTTCACTTCTTATGACAAATGTACTTATTGTAACAAATGCACTTATTGTAAGTCGCTTTGGATAAAAGCGTCTGCTAAATGCCCTACATGTATAAATGTAAATGTATATTAAAGAGTATATATGTACAGTATGTATCATCTATGTGTGTTTGTGTGTGTGTGCTCCCTGCAGGTGTGTGTGTCGGAGCGGGGGGACCTGGTGAGACAGGGTGAGCTGGTGGTGTGTGGGGGGGCGGGCGCCCGCAGGAAGAAGGGGGGGGTCCGGACGGCCTTCCTCTACCAGAATATCCTCATCTTCACCAAGAGGAGGACCTGCAGCGCCGCGCGCACAACTTACACACACAAACACCACATTAAGGTACACACACACACACACACACACACACACACACACACACAGAATCAAGGTACACACACACAAACACGGCATTAATGTGTACACATACACACAAACACCTAATTAAGGTGCACACACACACACACACACATACATAATCAAGGTACACGCACACAAACACAGCATTAAGGTACACACACACACACACACACACAGCATCAAGGTACACACACACACAGTATCAAGGTACAAACAAACACAAAGCATCAAGGTACACACACACACACACACACACACACACACACACACACACACAAACACAAATACACACACACACTGCATCAAAGTCCACACACAGACACGCACCCATCCACCCAACCAAACACTCACTCACTCACTCACTCACTCACTCACTCACTCACTCACTCACTCACTCACTCACTCACTCACTCACTCACTCACTCACTCACTCACTCACTCACTCACTCACTCACTCACCCACTCACACACAAACAAATAATCAAGACACACAAAAAAAACATGACCAAGACACACCCCCACACACAGCATCAAGGTACCCACACACAGACGCACCACCCACACACACAAACACAGCGGGAAAGGTCCACACACACTCACACACAAGCACACACACACACACACACACACACACACACAGCATCAAGGCACACACACACACACAGGAACGCACACTGGATTCATGCCAGGCTCAAGCTGCATGGAGTGCACCGAGTAACGGCTGGATTTATTCGCAACATGCAAAGTGGATGAGAGTTGACTCACATTGTTCTGAACCACACACTCCACGTGAATAATTGATGAGCTCACTTCCGCACCTCTTCAAAACATGTAGGCAAGCTTGAGCAGAGCACCGTAACCAAGCCCTACACGCATCTAAAGAAACAGATCTAAAGAGATGGGCTGAAAGGGGCTTTGTATCGAGGCGTCCGATAACGTTAACTCCCTCAAACCCCCGCCCCCCCTCCAGAGCTGCGAGATGGGCCTGACCCAGAGCGTGGGCGAGGACGGCCTGAGGTTCGAGGTGTGGGTCCGCCAGGCGCCGCGGGGCCGCGACGTGCTCACGCTGCAGACCCCCACGGCCGCGCTCCGGGAGGCCTGGGCACAGGACGTGGCCCGGCTGCTCTGGACGCACGCCATCAACAACACGGGTACGAGAGGGAAGGACGGGAACGGTTGAATCGATCTGTGTTTGAATCCCGCTCTCCGAACCGCCGAGACGTTTCCTGCGCTTAAGCGATGGCGGTCAAACGTGGGGGCTGGTGTGTGATACGTTCATGCAAGAGGGATGAGGGGAGGGTTTGTGAGCTAGACCGAATAGCTCGCCACAGTGTCGTCACGTGCTAAGCTCGAACGTCACATGAAAAAGTTCCTGAATCGTTCAAATAACATGCAGCCTACAGGGACAAACCATCATTCATATATTATATATAGTATAGCGTATGTAAATCCATCTTAAAAAATTGGTGCTACATATATAAAGATATATATGTAATAAAAGCAGTAATCCAGCCATAAACAACAGCAGTTAACCACGTCTTGATTCACATCAGGATCCACATTAGGACTAGAGAGTTTCGAGAGTAGAATCATCTGAATACTTGGTGTTAGCCAGTCCCAGCTGGTAGCCATCTTGGATCCTGGGAAATCCGACAGCTTCCTGTCAACAGTCTCCTCCCCCCTGCGGTGAGTCCAGTTAGAGCTGCCATGGGCCCATCGCTCAGGGTTACCATAGTATCCGTTGGTCCATTTTTCAAATTTTTGTTCTTTTAAAGGCACAAACCCATCCTCTACCGGGGACTGGCTAGTGCAGAGGCTTCTTTTTTACTTCCAGCCGAAAGGTTGTCGGATTGATTCCCAATGACTGACCTGCAGGCATCCTTAAGCAAGATGCCCCCTAACCCCTACCTGCTCATGTATTTTTGTTTTTGCTTCTGTTTATTGTATAGTAAAATGGTTATGGAGTGGTTATGCAGTCCTTTGGTTATCATTATTACTATATGATTATTTGATTCCAAGAAATTATAAGCCCACTCAATCAGATTCAGTGATTTTATTTACTTTCAACTTTTAAAATTAGGACTCAAATGACACATAAAAAGAAAAAAGCCATTTTGACCTTTCGTTGTCTTGGTTTGAGTTAGTTTAAAATATGGAACTCACTCTCATTCTAAAAATAAACACTTGAATGAGGAATAGAATAACTAGGACTGAACGATAAAGTAAGGCCGGCTGTGCTCTGCAGAGCTGTGTCTGAAGGAGTCCCTCTGCATGGGCATGTCCAGCAAACTGCTGCTGGATGTCACCGGCCCCCACAGCCTCGAGACCGACTCCATCAGCACCCTGACCGACAGAGGTACCACGCACACGCAGACACACACGCACGCACTCACACGCACTCACGCAAGTCAGGATTGAAGTTTGTTGATGTCACTCAAACATGAAAATCATGATGTTAATATTTTTTTAAGGAAATATATATTAACTATGTTACTGTGCAAAAAGACCATACATTGTTTAGAATTTCTCTCTCTCTCTCTCTCTCTCTCTCTCTCTCTCTCTCTCTCTCTCTCTTTCTCTCGCAATACAATATTTTCCTCACATTCATTTTACATCAAATTGTAAAATCTAAGTACCAAGCACCACGTTGTGATAGGCCCGCCCACCAGCTACTAACAGCCAGTCAGAAACTAGAGTAAAAAAAAAAAAGAATAATTTCTGGATTCATGAATGGGTGTAGTACATGACTCTAACCAGCAGGGGTCCCACAGAGCAGAGAATCCCGCTGGTATTCAACGCATGAATTGTCCTCCAAAATAGACAGGATGTTAGAGATGTATTGTGGGAGAATTCCACCCGCCTCGCTCTCTCTCTCTCTCTCTCTCTCTCTCTCGCTCACACACATTCTGTACTCAAATATCAGCAATAGAAG
>NC_136953.1:4919027-4955748 GCF_949987615.1 Pollachius pollachius | reverse complement strand
ACAAGAGAAATGTGTTGTTGAATGTTGTACAGATAGCGCTAGAGACGTGTTTTTTAAATGAGAGGATATAAACCTGGCCTGTGGTCGCCCCGCCCCTCTGACCCCAAGCTTTCTGTAAGAATCAGATATGACTAAAACGGCCTGTCACTCACTGATTGGTGAAACTATGCGAAACACAGCCTGTCACCCACTAGTAATGTATCAACCATTTAATCAAATGATTTGAGAAACGAGTTCTTTCAACAACATTAACACAACTTGTCGATACTACACAAATACCTTTTTGTGCACGGCTGATTTTATGATTTGACGACCATTTTTGACATTGCACCTTATCGCTGTATCTTTGGTTGCTCCTTTTCTTGCCGCCAAACGATACTTTTACAATCAAGTGCGTATTAGAAGTTGCCTCACTAATGAAAGTCGGTATGAAGACTATTCTGAGAGGGGAGGGGAACCAGGCCGGGTTTGGAGCTCTTGTGTAGTTGAGTGAGAACTCAATCTAACCTTAGTAGTGACTAATATTGTGGAAAGATGAAAAAAAAACACATTAGAAGTAAATAAACACAAACAAAATGACATTGCTTCTTTATTCATGTGTTACGTGTCCATTCGTGTCATTTATTTCTCTGATTCTAACTGTTAAAGTTAAGAGCATTAAAAAAATATTTTCTGCCCCCATGTTAAAAAAATGGCCATCCCTGTCTTAATGCTACTGTGGCAAAGCGAATGTGCAAGTTTTGGAAGAAATCAGCATTGGTGAAAATACCAGTAATACCAGTAAATAACAATTGGTTATTTCCACAATCTTCAACAAACGATCCCAGTCCAACTGTGGCCAATCTCTCGCCTGCTAAAATGATATCAGGTTTGCCGTCTACTCTGCCTCAATCCATTTGAGGGCAGGATTAGTTCAACTCGGCCAAAGCTGGGTTGCTAGATTGGAAGATATCGGAGAGTTGGATAGAAATGGCCAAAAAAACGATGAGTAGTTTGCTTTTTTGGCAAAAAATAATTTCTTCCCCATTCTGTACCAGAAGGGGATCTCCAACCTCCGACCTCATTGTTGTCACCATCTTGGCATAAGTTTGTTGTTAATGTAACAACATTGCATGAATTGAATTGCATGTAACCTCAAACCATCTGCTTCACGATGCATCAGATGAGCAGCCGACAGAGCAGTTGGTTATGACCACCGTAGTTCTTGGCTCGAAGTCGTCCATCGCCATGGAAACATTCTGTAAGCCTTACGATGTCATGTGAATTGTAATGACAAATAAAACATCCGACCATATCGGGGGGTGTGTGTCGCTGGCGGAGCCGGGGAGGGCTCTTGGCTCTGAGCCCTGAAGACCCGGGTTTGAATGCTGACAGTCGGGCTACAGGGAGGCCTAATCTCTCTCCCACACCCAGAGGTTTATTCCTTTGTTTCTGTTAGACTTTCCAGGGGACGGAGGGGGGTCTTCAATGAAGACAAGTCACTTTCATCTCGCTCACACTTTTTTGCAAGAGGGCTTGCAAAAAAAAATTTTTGCAAGAGGGCTTATGTTTTTTGACACACCCCCAGCCCCTGTGAATGGGGGGATGGGGGGGGTCTGCAGACACGTTTTGGGGCACCATTGGGGGTGTCCCCTTCTTGGTGGCCGGCCGTATGTGCGGGGATTTGAACCTGAGCCTACAGAGTGTCCCCCAAAAGCCCTTACCGCTGCACCACCTAATATATGGTGGGATGTAACGCTAGACCTTACAATTCACATGGCTTGGAAATAAGAGGTTTCTCTTTAATTCTCACACTGAATTAACATGGCAAGGGACGACAGTGGGACTTAAACCCTGGATGCAATGAGAGATCCCTTCGTTGCCCCACCGAGATGCCTGCTAGGATATGGTCACAGGCTATATTTGACATTTCAGCTCACAGGACGTAGAAATTCATACTGTTCATTTTACTGTTTCATTTTTGCAGAACTTCAACATTGTTATCCAACAGCTCGACAGTCGGATAGGATATCGTCTGAGGTTATATATGACCATATAATTATTAAATACATCACATCATTCAATTCAAAATAACATTACGCTGCAAAGGCGAACGACATCGCCAGGACTTGATGCCGGGTCTCGACTGTGTTATCCAAATGCTCTTTCCCCTGTGTCCGTGAGATAGACATAACAGTCAGTGGCCAGGGGTCATACATGACATTAAAATATCCATGAAGTGACTATGTTTTTTTAATGAGATTTTACGTTTTCCTGAACTCCTTCTTGGCTGTGCTACTGAGACCGTGGATATGATCTGGTCAGAGTTATACTTGACATTAAAAGCCAAATGACCTAGAAAAGGGGAGTCCATGGAGACAGTCGTGACCCCGAAGCAGATAACCAACGGCTCTCGGCCCTGCGCCGCTGAGACATCCGCTATGACCTGTTTGGAAGTTATACTGTAGTTGACATTACAAATTAAGACTTAGAAATAAGTGGATATTTTGAGAGTACCAATCGCCAGAACTTGAACCCAGGTCTCTCGACAGGGTCCGTTATACTTGACCAGGGCCAGCTCCAGCCATTTTAGTGCCCTAGGCGAGATTAGGATTTGGCGCCCCCCCCCCTCCATCGGGGGCGGTGTTAGATGTGACAAACCCCAACACATACAATCAATGTGACAATATCGTCATGGCATTATCCTTTGTCTGAGAAGCTCAATCCTCACTTGGATGATGACATTAAATAAACCTCTACTCAGACGGAGCTTCAACATCCACACACACTGTGGCATTGAACTATAGGTGACCGGGAAGCCTTACCCTTTCTTGGACGTGAACTATTATTATTGGCAGAATTTACATTCTTCAGACAGTGGTGAAGATGGGAGATCAGATATCCCTTCTCCAGCAGCTAGGGGCTTCTGCAGATATTTCCTCAGTGCATCTGGACAGTTAAAGAGTAGATAAAGTTAGCCTAAACATGTAGCTCGGCTGCACATTAGCTAGACAGGATGACCTTTAAATAATTAGATGCTAAACTAATCCATGATATTTATGACTATAGGCAGACATTAAAAACAATCATTAAAAAATCGAATACAATTCTAAAACACTGTTGCACACGCGCACACACACACACACACACACATCCTGCGATGAGTACCACATACACATACAAGGTTCACACACACACACACACACACACATACACATTATACATGTATGTTGAATGCAGCATCAAGAATGGAGCGAGACAAATGGTAATGTGTGGATTACAATTTATTGAGATAATGGATGGTATTATATATAGCATATTGTATTGTTTGACCAAGTACGCTACTGTTCTTTGGTTTTACTCAAACACAATATTGCACCTCCAACCTCTGTCTTTATTCAGCTCAATTCAAAGAGCTTTATTGGCATGGAAAGAAACCTGTTCTAAATCTAATAATACCGATCTAATCAGCCTAAATCTACCAATCTTAGTTCAACAGTGACAAAGCTGGGATGCAAGTTTGGATGAGAGCGACAGAAATCCCCCCTGACTGCACATTGTCACAGAACTGAATATTAAAAGAATAGGCTACAGATATGATGTAGCATTTAGCTACATAGATATAGTGAGATATATGTAAAACAATACTGTATTATTGGACATTGTGTTTATGTAGTTCCATTATGTTCTTATTGTTGGATATTTCTTTAATGTTAGTAGCTGTATTTTAATTGAGTAGGCTACTGTTGTTTACTATTTGATAATGTGCTCAGACACATGAATTTAATCTTAAATATAAGTTTAGACCAGATCATTCTGGTGCCAAAATAGATAATGCTAATTTAAATTCGCAATCTCAAAGATTATTATTTAGGTTATTGATTCCGTCTCGATCTATTGCCAATGAGGTAACTCATTGGCAAGGCGAGCTGATTGAGCCAATGGCCCACTAATGAAAGCCTTGCAGTTTTATGAATGCAATGAACTGGGTGTTGGTGGCAAATCTGCTTGTGTCAATGGGGAAAATGACCACTTAACACCAGTAATGTCGCCAATGATAATGAAACTGGGGGTCTTCAAAGGTAAAATAGGATCTCCGACATTGCTCAGTTAGTCTAGCTGGAATGATCTCCTGATTCAGCTGCTGGGACCAGGGTTCAAGTTCGCTTAGGTTGGTGGTTTTTCAACCATAAAGTCATTATGTGAATATAATGTCAGATGCTTAAAGGTAACATCGGATCATTAAGGTCAACCCGGAGTAAACATCTGGGTGAACAAATTTAAAGGAGACATAATATGGTGTTTTCCCAACAAGTATACATAGTATATGAGTTCCAGAAAACATGGTTTTGAGGCTGTTTGCTGGAAATAGCTTTAAGGAAAAAAAATCAAAAAAAAATCCCCCCGCCGGAGCCGCCGGACTGCTGCCAGAGCTCCGGCGGCAGTCCAGCAGCTCCGGCGTATGGAAACCCAAGAGTGCCACATTCCGGCCCTAGATTGGCGCAGTATAAGGGCTAAACCGCACGGATTCCGCACAGAATCCGGGGGGTTTGAACGCTCTTAGCCACGGCTGTTGTTAATATGCAAAATGAGCCCTCCCTGTTTTTTTGCTTGACAACTAAGTTTGAAGGCTTTGTAACAAATCAGTGAAGAGAAATGCCAAAAGAGTGGCGATGTCATGCCCCTTCCGGTAGACCCCATGGGACCTATGAGATCGTAAAATATGAATGGGTTTCAATGCAGAGAAAGTAATTATTCTCTGGTCCCAGTCTTTATATGGCCCGGATTACACATATGTTGCTTGTGGATTGTTTGTCTTTCTTCTGTTTGGTGCATGTCGCTAATTTGCATACGTGCACAGGACTGGCTGGCTCCGCTTGGTAAAAAATAGAACATATTTGTGAATAAATGTTTTCAATTCTAAATACTGGACATGGTGAGCTTCAAAACATTTAAGTGACCATTAGTGAGATGGCCTAAAACGGAATACAAATTAATTATTCTAGGAAATAGGCTTTCAGGATCAATTCAGAAGTTCAACTGTTCGGGATTCATTTTGCTTAGCCAGTGAAAGTGATCTGCGGTAGATTCCACACTGTGCTAAAATACTTCACTACAAGTAGCCCCATAAGTCCTAAAAATAATTCAGCATAATTGCATTACTGCCACAAGCATAGGCAACAGTAGTCATTATGTACTAAAATGGTTCCTGCCAGACACTGTTCTGTTTCTGTTCTAATGTTTGTGGATGAATCTTTCAGCTACCTTAATGTTTTTCAAATTTCCCTGCTATGGTTGGCTAGTTTAATCTACAGCAATACATCAAATTATGTAAGATCACCACATGTCCGTTGCGTGCCTGTCCTGTGAGAACCGTACGCATTTTAAAAACAGCTCTAATCAGCGTGACTACGACTTTCCCAGCCAATCCAGGGAGGATTGGCTGGGAGTCCCACTCTTAAATAATTTATTAGGAGGATTATTAGAGGATTTACAACCGTCATCCTCCAGTTTATCGCAAACATCTGGAGATAAGTCTGTTTATGAACGTTAATCTATTGAATCGTGTCCCAGAGCAAGCATTAGTACAGTGCATCCTCTAGTTATGCATGTGTCGAAACAACTGCATCAAAGGGTAAATGTAGTGTATTAGGGATATTTCCCCGTTTTTTTCAGCAGACCCCCTCAAAAACATTTCTTGCTCATGCTCACGAATCGTGTCCCAGAATACGATTGTCCGACTTTATAGGCCTACTGCACATAACGAAATGTAAACCCATGCATTTTGGATTGGAGCATTTCTCCGAATATAAACAGGTTGCCTATATTGTTAAGTCAAACCAAAGGAATGACCAAAATAAACCCACAAACCGGAAAGAACCATTGTCCAGTTCATGTTGCGCACGGACTATAAAAATGGCGGGACACAACACCAAAACACGGAAGTAACTTGGGTGGAAGCTAAAAAGAAGTTTAGTGCTCGTCCTTTCCAAAACATGGTAATCCCGTTCAACTAAGGCATCTACAAACACCAGAGAGGCAGCCGATAAGAAACCGAGCTCATCAACGAAGACTTTGGACAATTAGATGGAATGTTTTTGCGAGCGCTAGTCCGCTAGCGTTAGCCATGGGGCAGGTCGGCAATGCTTGGGTTAACCCTATAAATGGTCTATGTATGGACTTTCATTGATAATATGATTGTTTAAGTTAAACGGATTGAATTATGGTACATGATTGTCTAGTGAGCTCATATTCAAAATGATTATGGTGGAATGTTATTATTTAAATAAGCAGTAAATATTATTTAGAACTGTAATATTAAGGTTAAAAAATCCCTGAACACACATTAAGAATGATTAACAGTGGGAGAATTAATTTTGCACTTTGATTAATTTAAGGGAAATAATAATTTAAAAAAATGTTTATTTTTCTGTTTGCATTTAATTTCAAATTGTAAAACCACCTTTTTCTGGTTTCTTGATTCAAAGGTTTTTCACCTTGGTAACAACTGAATTACTTACAACTGACCATCAATTGAGACTTCAATAAAAGATGATAAAGAGGAAACAGTTTGTTTATTGAGTGAAACCCAGAAGGAACTCTGAATGGATGCACCTATCTCTTTCAAGTGGAGAATGAACAAAAAAAGGGAGAGAACTTGACAGTGAAAAACCGCTAGTACTGGAAAACTAGCCAGGATAAAGTTCAGGAGCTTAAAGCTAGAACAGCATAGGCCATAACCTGGAATCCTGGGAAGGAAAAGTCAAGTGGAGCAAAAAGCAACATTAAAGCACCATTGGTGCTTTAATGTTTTTACTCATAATATTAATATCTCTACATACAACCTGATGTATCCACCGAGAGGTGATGATGCAGAGTTTAAGACTATATAAAGCTTATAAACAAATAATAATAATTAATTAATGGTAGCAAACTTTGAATACATATTTAGCTAGATGATGGATTTAAACGTGAAAAATACGGATGCTATCTAAAGACGAAACCTATGCTAATTAGCGTGACGATGGATATAAAGGGTACGATATAAAGACGCTAAATACTTACTGGAGCACGTCTTCTTCTTCGTGGACTGTGATGCAACTGTGACGCGAAACGTCGAAAGAAGCTGGGGAAAACTATGAAGGTATTATTCTAGCAAAAGTCTTTAGCACCTGTAACTGCAGATTTTGAATGCGTACACTAAAGTCACAGTAAATTTGAAGTCATATATATTTAATTTGCATGTGTACTCTAAAGTCACAAATGTTTAACAGTACATTTGAAGTCGTAAATATTTTTTCTACCATTGTAAACACTAAATAGGGTCTATGAGTATGCAAATCTGTGTTACAGGTGCACAAATCCTTTTGCTACAATCATTGCAGCGCAGGTGGTGGAAAACACATTCGCACACCCATGTTTCATAATCTGAGAACATGCCCAAATGTGTGCATTCGTCAACCCAAATTTTGAACTAATGCATCAGAAGTTGCACATCTGTGAAAATTTTCCTCACAAATAAAATGATATAGAACGCTATGTTGATTCAGCATTTTAATGAGTGAGCACAAGTCCGTCGTTACAACTGCTCGAATCTGCTCCTGCAAGTCTCAGCTGTGGGGTTTTTTTGCAGGTATTTTTTCAACACGTCTATGTGGTACATGTGCAGCAAAAGTGATTTTTATCCGTATGAGGCAGAGCGTCCGTGGGCGGGACAAAATTGCAGCACTAAACAATGAAAGTCGCTGGCAGGGTGTGCATTTTTCAAACTACACTTGGACCATCCAAGCAGACCATTATAATACATTGAAGGACACTTGCGGCATGTTAATGCAATGATTTGGGGGGAATTCAGTTGAACCAAGTAATTTAATTTGACATAACGTAAGATACCCAACTCCTTCGTGTAGGGTGCCCTCTTGTCAACTTTCAAGACTCCAGAAAGTAGGAGTTTGCCGCGGACGATTAGCCGCTTTTGCATACCTAATAGCCGCGGCTATTAGGTATGCAAAACGAGCCACTCCCTCTTTTTTACGTGACCACTACGTTTGAGAAATGCCAGACTAAAGTAATGCATTGTCGAGAGCTGCAGTGCCTGCCATGTTACGCCGTAACATAAAGCTGTGTTGACTTTACTAGTTTCTCTGCAGTATTATACACTACAATGTATTGACCACCACTAGCTAGTGGAAAATACATTTGTGTCTAGTACAGTGTTATATATTTGTATATGTTAGGCTATATATTGAGATGGCAGTGTGCGAAATACCCGTCAATACACGGGGATGTCCTCATCGCCAGATTGTTGGGCAACACCGATGTAAATGTTCTCAATATGCAGTAGCCTAGGCCATAACATTACAATATTTCATGGATGCAAGCCAGCATGATAGCCTACATGACCACACACACACGCGCGCGCACACACACTTAAAACACACTCGTAAAGCAACACTGACATAGGGAGCCTGCATTGGCTAAAGTTGTTGAAGTGCACGTTATTTTATAACAGGGAGAGGCAAAGTTGTGCATTTCAATGCAAACACGACAATAATTGGCACCATTCTTGCGCACTCAGAAGAACAATGAACTGAATAAATGCCTGGTAGGCCTATATAGCATATCGGAGACGGGCACACAATCAGTGCACTTGCAAATGAGAGCCTGCAGTATGACCGATCTTGTGACATTATTTAACCATCCATCTACAGCTAATACGATCAGACAGATACATCATTGAACACATACACAAAGCCAAACATCACCACGGCAGGTGCACTCTCTCTCTCTCGCACAATCACGCATTCACTCCAACTACTCCAACTCCAAGGCTAGGCTGTTTCACTAAGACCACAACCAACCACAACTAACCCTGCAGTAGGCCTACCTATGCACAACAATGCACAACAATCAGTTGCCATTCTAGGGCCACATTGCGTCTTTCTTCTGTTTGGCGCACATGGCTAATTTGCACACTCGCACAGGACTGGCTGGCTCCGCTTGCCAAAAAAATAGAACATAGCCTATTTGTGAATAAATGTTTTGAATTCTAAATACTGGACATGGTGAGCTTAAAAACATTTAAGTGATCATTAGTGAGATTGCCTAAAACGGAATACAAATTATTTTTTCTAGGACATAGGCTTTCAGGATCAATTCAGATGTTCAACTGTTCGGGATTCATTTTGCTTAGCCAGTGAAAGTGATCAGCTGTAGATTCCACACTGTTAAAAATACTTAACTACACAAGAAGCCTATAAGTCCTCCAAATAATTCAGCATAATTGCTTTACTGCCACAAGCATAGGCAGTAGTAGTCATCATGCGCTAAAATGGTCCCTGCCAGTGTTTTTCTATTCTGATGTTTGTGGATGAATCTTTCAGCTACAGCTTTGTTACATTTACTTGCGATGGTTTGCTAGTTTAACCTACAGCAATACATCAAATTATGTAAGATGACCATGTGTCCGTTGCGTGGCTGTCCTGAGAGCCGTATACGCATTTCAAAAACACCTGTAATCAGCGTGTCTATGACTTTCCCAGCCGACCCAGGGGGGCTCTTCCAATAATTTATGTAGGAGGATTTTCTACCGTCATCCTCCAGTTTATCACAAACATCTGGAGATAACTCGGTTTAATTAAATACTCAAGTGAAATACAAGTACCTCCAAATTGTACTTATTGTTCAGTACTTCTGTAAGGGCAGTTACAATCCATCACTAAAGATTTTATAGAGTGTTCTGATTCAGCGGATTTAATATTTATTTGTATAATCTTCACAACTCACAGCAATGAAATGTTAATTTATCATCATGGGAAATGAGTATTCTGATTCAGCGGATTTAATATTTATTTGTATAGTCTTCACAACTCACAGCAATGAAATGTTAATTTACCATCATGGGAAATAGCATATAAACAAGCTTCATAAAAAATCATTTCAAAGCAGTAGGCCTACTACATATTTCTCAACGGTAAAAATAATGGCCATAAGCTATGGCACAGTTTTCCCACACCTTTCACACAGTAGGGCAGCATTAGTCATACATAATTAACAACACGTCAAAGATACCTAATTGAGCGATAACAGTGAAAAAAACATCTGCGTCTTGTGTAAAGCTAGGCTATGCTTAATGTGAGGAGCAGGACCCGATTGGAAGGAAGCCGAATCCAGGATGAAGTTGAAGTTGACCCGGAGAAGGCAGCTTCCAGGCAGATGAAGACGGAGGTCTCTACTTCTTATTACCACAACAGGAACAGAACGCCTCCTGCTAGGATAAGAGATTGGCAACATATAAATGTAGATATTAGACAAGGAAAATGCTTGCTAGTCATTCAAAACTAAACTTCTGAGTGCGCAAGAATGGTGCCAATTATTGTCGTGTTTGCATTGTAATCCACAACTTTGCCTCTCCCTGTTATAAAATAACGTGCATCCCAACAACTTTAGCCAATGCAGGCTCCTATGTCAGTGTTGCGTGTGTGTGTGTGTGTGTGTGTGTGTGTGTGTGTGTGTGTGTGTGTGTGTGTGTGTGTGTGTGTGTGTGTGTGTGTGTGTGTGTGTGTGTGTGTGTGTGTGCGTGTGTATGTGTGTGTGTGTGTGTGTGGTCATATAGGCTATCATGCTGGCTTGCATCCATTAAATACTGTAATGTTATGGTTTAGGCTACTGCATATTGAGAATATTTAGTTCGGTGTTGCGCAACAATCTGGCGATGAGGACATCCCCGAATATTGACGGGTATTTCGCATACTGCCATCTCAATATATAGCCTAACATATAAAAATATAACACTGTACTAGACACAAATGTATTGTTCACTAGCTAGTGGTGGTCAATACATTGTAGTTTATAATACTGCAGAGAAACTAGTAAAGTCAACACAGCTTTATGTTACGGCGTAACATGGCAGGCACTGCAGCTCTCGACAATGCATGACTTTAGTCTGGCATTTCTCAAACGTAGTGGTCACGTAAAAAAGAGGGAGGGGCTCGTTTTGCATACCTAATAGCCGCGGCTATTAGGTATGCAAAAGCGGCTAATCGTCCGCGGTTTAGAGCGTTTAAACCGGCCGGTTTCCGGCCAGTTTAGCCCTTTTACCGCGCCATTCTAGGGCCAGATTATGGCCTTCTTGGCTTTCCATATATGGCCTTCTTGGCTTTCCATAGTACACCGCCGGACTGCGGCCAGACGGCTTCGACGGCGGCCGGACTGCAGTCCGGCAGCTCCGGCGCGGAGTACAATCCCTTTCTTCTCCATGTCGCGGTTCATGGACTTCAATGCCAAAGTTCCTTCCCCCCAATTCTTCTCAACCATGGCCGAGATAACCCCCACTACGAGTCTTTACTTGTGGAATCACCAGAGACGTCAGACAAAGTCTTTATTATTCATAATATCCTCTGAGGCGCACATAGCTTTTGGCCGTGATATTAGATATATTATATAAATACCCGTATATAATATTATTATTGTTATATTATATTAAATAGATATAGAGCTCCAGGAGTCAGCAAACGGCAACAATCCTTTCTCCTCGATGCTATGGATGTGTAAAAGCTTTTTCCAGCAAACAGCTTAAAAAACATGTTTTCTGGAACTCAAATACTATGTTTACTTGTTGGGAAAATACCATAATATGTCTCCTTTAAAGAGTTTGTGTGTTATGCGTTACATTGTATTTCGTTGTCCGTTATGCCAGTTGTTCTATGTGCATGCATTGGAATGTTCTTCTTGTCAATCAGTGTGGGGGGCGAATCATCAGGTCAGCTGGGGGAGGGCCTTGGGAGAACAGGAGGGTGGGGGCTTGCACGTTGAAGGGACCGGGTTGGGGGTTGGGGGTTGCCCGGGTATACGGTTTGTAACATTAAAGTTCCTTCAAGTACTTATGACTGGACATCGTTATGTCACCGGCGAGGTCATTACAATATAAAGACTTCTCTACCCAGAATGCAACATATTACAAGGTGAATTGACGTGCATAGAGCGCTCCAAATGGGCAATATTTATATTTATGTACAGGGAGCAGAAATGGAAAAATAAAACCGGTCACCCTCTCAGGATGGAGAGGACTAGACAGAGGAATTCAAGAGTGAGTATCTAAGTTGTGATATCTTTATTCCAAGACACACACTCTCTCTCTCTCTCTCTCTCTCTCTCTCTCTCGCTCTCTCGCTCTCTGTGTGTTCTAATTGTTTGTGTCTAATTTGCAGATATGCTACTTCAATCAGAGACGACAGAGCTGGGACTAGGGCAAGCAAGTTGAGAGACAGAGCAAACGAACAAGCAGAAAGCAAGTAGCTACAATAAAATCACACATAGTTGCCATCTCACTGTACATTGTATCCATTTAGACAAACAATATTTTCCTGTAGAAAAATATGAACTAAATACATTTGAAGATAAGGAAGTTTTTTTCATTTATTATTATTTTTTTACAGAGAAATGTGTCCGAAAATTATCAACTAGTATAGGGTTTATCTGGTAAACCAGGCAAAAACACATGGTACCCACGAGAGCCACAAGCGCGCGTGCTGTGCAGTTGCTGATTGTACTGGCACCTTTTTTTATTCCAATTCAAGCACTGCACAGGACTGTTTAAACATGTCCCAGTCCGTGCTCTCATAACATTCCCTTAGACAGTCCACAGCTTCTTCTGTCCAGTCCTTGTTTACCCTCATTTGAGTTTTTTCTCTCTTTAAAACAGTCTTGTATGTCGGCAATATGCACGCAATTGTGATCAGCTGAGCCCAGCGGGGGAAGTGGCAGTGATTTGTATGCATCCCTTACTGACCCATAACAGAGATCAAGTGTCTTATCCTGCCTGGTTGGACAGGTGACAAATTGCTGAAAGTTTGTAAGCGTCTTTTTAAGGGACAAATGGTTAAAATCACCTAGAATGAAGTTGGGCGCATCTGGTGAAATTGACTGTAATTCTTACACCACATCAAAGATACTGCTGGAGGCAGAGGCAGCTTTTGCCTTTGGATGTATATAGACTGCTGCAATGATACAGATAGGAGTTCAATGTCCGATGCAGATGCGTTCTCTGACAGTCACAGCGCTACAATACTTCTTGTTAACATATAAACATACCCCGCCCCCTTGCGTTTTGCCTGTCGCTTCAGCCTCTCGGTTGAGGCGAACAGGTTCTCCGAAGCCGTCAATGAACAGGTCGCCGTCCCCTGTCACGGTCGGTGAACAATGTCTCCGTGAAGGCCATTATGCTGCATTCTCTGAAGTCTTTCTGGAACCGAACATTTGCCTGGAGTCAGGGCCGGCGCTTGGCATAGGCGACCTAGGCGATCGCCTAGGGCGGCAAATGTGTTGGGGGCGCCCTCTGGTGGCGGGATTAATTGTAAGGGCGCACTGAAACGCTCACCGTTTCAGTGCTGAGCTCCACTCAGAAAGTTCAAATGTAGCAGCGCATCTCTGCTATCCTCGCTCGGTCAACAGCGCCATTGACATCGCAGACAATTAATAAAGAAGTGTGGCCAAGTAAAAGAGATCCATCTCAGATTAGCAGTATAAGGAGCATTCAAAATACATTTAAAACAAGTTTAATACAAGTTAAAACACACAAACGCCACACTCTCACTGCCGGTCGCTGCGTGCGCATGCGCCTCCCATAATGCAAGCGGTCTGGGAAAAGCTAGCGATCATTTTGTGATGGCTTTAAACAGAGTATTGATTCCTTGTGTTCTGTGAGGAACAACACAGCAGCAGAACATGTTCAGTTATTAAAGATATTTGCACACCTGTTTACGATTAGCAATGTCTGCTGCTTCTATGGTTTGAGTCCTTGTGTTTATTGTGTTAATGTAAGGTACTGTTCTCCCATTGTTTGAGTCCTTGTGTTTATTGTGTTCATGTGCGGGACTGTTCTTTGAGTCCTTGAGTTTATTGTGTACATGTGAGGGACTGTTTTTCTATTTGGTTAATAAAGCATTACGATGATAAACGACCCAGCGGGTTCACTGAATGTTCTCTGTGTTCAGCAGAGGATCAATTTACACTTTAAGCTCGGGGGTTCACTGAATAAAAAGCACAACAGAGGCTTCGTCTACATCTCATCTTCATATTTTTTTTCACCCTGAACAAGTTTAAATTCTGATAATAGAAAATTGAGAGAAAGGACTAGTGTTTGAAACGTAAATCAGAAAACAAGGAGAATCCTTGAGAAAGAAAGCGAATCCTGAAACACCAAAATGTGGTCAGTCTCAGGAGGAGTTAATTTGAACGGGATTAACCCCTACATGCTCTGACCCTGGAGGGGGTCCGCTCTACCGGCTCTGACCCTGGAGGGGGTCCCCTCTACCTGCTCTGGCCCTGGAGGGGGTAACCTCTACATGCTCTGACCCTGGAGGGGGTCGCCTCTACATGCTCCTTGATGACCTCTCTATTTACTGTCTGGTCCTGGTCCCGGTCCCGGCTCTGGTCCTGGTCCTGGTCCCGGTCCCGGTCCTGTTCCAGGCTCTGGTACTGGTCCTGGTCCGGATCCTGGTCCATGCTCTGGTCCCGGTCCTGTTCCTGGTCCCGGCCCTGTTCCTGGTCCTGATCCTGGCCCTATTCCTGGTCCCGGTCCGGATCCTGGCCCTGGCCAGGTTGTTGCGCAATACCGATCTAAATGTTCTCAATATGCAGTAGCCTAGTCCATAACATTACAATAATAATAATTACAACATCCGCGGCTTAGAGCGTTTAAACCGGCCGGATTCCGGCCTTTTACAGCGCCACCGCCAAGCGCTCGTCCGCGGGTCCACAAAATCGTATCTATGCTGATTGGAGGGGGGTGGGGAAGTGGGAGGTAATATTAAAATGTACCCCCTTCCTACGTAGGAGGGGGCACATTTAACCCTCATGTACGGACTTATTTCAAAGTTCGTATGCGTGAGGGAGCACCAGAGACCCAAAACAACACCCCAAATCCCAGGAAAAGTTTTATTTTCATAATATGTCCCCTTTAAGAAAAAAAAAAAAAAATGAAGGTAACCAGATTTTTCACTCAGACTCATCTTATCCTTTAGTTGGTTAATATCAAATACAAAATAATAACAAGAATAATACATTCACTATGCACTTAATGGCCATATAGAAATGTGTAGTAGGCTAAGTTTTAGTAGTAAGTTTATATTTTTTCACAATTTAGCAAACTTTGTACAAAAATAAAGCGTTCGCATGAACGCTTTATTATTATTTTTTTTATTTTCCAACACACGCCATAACCCTTTGGTGTATATAGTGTTTGTTAAACACGCGTTGGATTAATTTGAATATTTCACTTTGTTCAGTCTACAATGATTTCAACAAGACTTTTTTTTTTCTAACTTTTCTGTATCTCTTTCTTATTAAAAAATAAATCCTGTTTCCTTCAATCGAAGACCGTTAGAGGAACTGGGAGCTGAGTCCCATTGAACAGCCAAAGATCCCGCACGGATGAGCCCCATCCCACCTGCAGGACTTCCTTATTCCGTTTCGTCCTCCTCGACCCCTCCGTCCATCAACAGCGTGTCTTCTTTCAATCCCCGTTTATCCATATCCAAAGCCGAAACTCATTGCAAACATTTTGTTCATCCGTTTGTCCGAAGAAGCACAACACCAGCAACTCTCACGACCCATCAAGATATAATTATTACGAAGAAACTATACAAACCATTACAGTCATTCAGCGACAGGGGGCGCAGTGACTTGATAGCAATAATAACGCACGCCACGGAGCTCCCCCACCTCCTGCACCGCGACCTGCGCCGGCCTCTCCCCGGGTTCCCGCCCCTCTGTCTCCAGCCACAGCAGCCGGGCATCGGGGTCCTCGTCCGAGAACTGGAGCAGGCGCCCGGAGCCCCGCAGCGTCCTCAGGCACTGCCGCACCACGTGACCCGCCTTCCCGCTGCCGTCCTTCGAACGCAACAGGGCATCGGTCGTTCCTTTGTCCACAATGAGGTCCAACCCGTCCGCCCCGAAGTGTGCAAACATCTCACTGCAGTCGAGCTCCAGGAACCCGAGCATGGAGAGTGGATGATGGGGCTCGATGGCTTTGGCTGCGACGTGTTCCCGCATTAGACGCACGGCGATCGGGGATATATCGGCACAGGTGACGGTCACCTGGACGGGGGAGTGTTGGTAGATGCTGGGTCCCAGAGCAGAGGTCCCACAGCCCATGTCCAGGACGTGGAGCGGGGTGGCAGTGCGGGTCTGGGGCTGTAAGAGGGGCAGGACGAAGTCCCGGACCGAGTCGAAACCGAAGAACCACTCGAAGTTCTTGAAGTTACTGCTGCTGTTCTCTGTGTAGAACCGATCCCAGGTTGCTTTCTTGTCCATGTTTTCGATTAGTTCAGCTGGACAAGAAACATAAATACGTTAAACATCAGCGTGTCCAATCAACTTAATTTAATAATTTAAATTGTCCAAAGTTGCATCGAACAGGTGCCCCGAACTCAGTTTCTGTTCTGCAAGGAGTCGACCGACCAGTCCGCAAATTATCCTATAACATCTATAACACATGCAACCTATCAACATCCTCAACGTGCCTCAAATATCAAACCATTTCAGATGTCAAAAACAATCTTATTTGGGGCTAATCGAGCACCGTAAGGTCAAATCCTAGACTCACCCCCCTGGTAAACATTGACGCATTGCTAGCTAGTTAGCATTGGCTAGTGTAGCAGTTCATTAAAACGTTCACATTTTATTTATAAGAATTGAGACTTACTCGTCAGTGAGGAATGTTGTCTCGCGAATATGGATGTTAATGATAACGTCCCCAAACTCCGGCGAGCCACTCTAAGTACAGATAGAGGTGACATGTTGTTGCTGTCCTTGCTTTCACAGAATGAAACGAATGAATGGGACGAATGCCACTTTCACAATGCTTGTTAATACACGGCCTTTTGGTGCCACCTGCTGGTTCAATTTGAAACTAAATTATCAGAAGAGAGGTATGCCTTTATTATGAAGGGTCCAGATGCCAACCAACCAATTGTGGTAACAAAAGAGAAGGCCTGCTTTGTGAGACGCTTCATCAGTGATGAGAGGCAGTCAAAAATGTTATATATCGATAAAAGAAATCGACCTGAATTGGTTGATTCAGCACCAGACAATTACTATTTTTCTGAGAGAATACATCTATATATAATTTGAATATTAAGAATATACAAACGAGAATCACCTTCCACCAGCTTGACTTGGGGTACTTGGTAGGTTGGACCAGTCTTCCCTGGTTCCTTTACAGCGATTGGATTACATACATGAAATTCGTCTGCTACAGCACAAAACATGAAGAAAACCGCACATAAGATGTAAATCCCTTTAATAAAACACAAGTGCAGCGCATGACGAAACAGACCTATAAGATGTAAAACCCTTTAATAAAAGCGCATGAAAAAAGTGTGACACATGACGAAAAGGAAACAAGATGTAAATCCCTTTAATAAAATCCATGACACAAGTGTAACAAAGGAAGAAAAATCAAGTCAAAATAAAAAGCAAGTAGATAACATTTACAACCACAAAAGAAAAAAAACCTGTACATCTCTAAATTCCTGGAGTCACTTTTCTTGTATTTTCAAAGATTTTTTTTATTACCATTTTGGGGATCGGGGTGGGGGAAGCTGGAGAAAGTATGCATTTTGATTTTCTTTTGCCTTCCTTCTTTTCCGCAAACACACAAGCGTCACCTTCCTACGTCGTATGATGGGGGGGGGGGGGGGGGGGGGGTGTATGTATGTCAGTCGCCGTGGCAACTCAAGTGTTTGTAATCCACTGCTGTGGAGGTGATGACAAAGGGGAGCGAGGGAGATGAGGAGAGACAGGGGGAAAGGGGGGGGTGCCAAACCAAGACTAGAGGGGAACAGAAGAAGGAAGATAGGGGTGGGGTGTTCGGGGAGCAGGGCCGTGGCGTTATTTGTACAGGATGTCGTAGTGGCCGGGCCGGTACAGCAGGAAGATGCGCGGGATGCTGCCCTCGGGGAAGACGTGGTGGTTGACGGTGCCCCCGTCGCCGCGGTCCATGTACTCCACCAGGATGGACACGTCCAGGGCCTGGGCCAGAGCGATGATGTGGATGTGGTCGCTCTCCTTCGACATGGGCTCCACCTCCTGGGAGGGCCGGGGACACGGAGCACAGGTAACACCGATGAATCGGTTGGGACGAAAGAATTGAACCCATCTGTAGGTCCAGGATTAGTCAATAGAGCCTTAGACATGGCTGGGGTGTTAAGTCTTCTAGCCGAAAGGTCCACAAAGTCCACATTCTAGGCTGTAGGCTCTAACCCCTTTCTGCTCCTTAACGACCTGTCTCTGTGTTCACTGTCTAACCCCTACCTGCTCCTTAATGACCTGTCTCTGTGTTCACTGTCTAACCCCTACCTGCTCCTTAATGACCTGTCTCTGTGTTCACTGTCTAACCCCTACCTGCTCCTTAATGACCTGTCTCTGTGTTCACTGTCTAACCCCTACCGGCTCCTTAATGACCTGTCTCTGTATTCACTGTCTAACCCCTACCTGCTCCTTAATGACCTGTCTCTGTATTCACTGTCTCACCCCTACCTGCCCCTTAATGACCTGTCTCTGTGTTCACTGTCTAACCCCTACCTGCTCCTTAATGACCTGTCTCTGTATTCACTGTCTAACCCCTACCTGCTCCTTAATGACCTGTCTCTGTATTCACTGTCTAACCCCTACCTGCTCCTTAATGACCTGTCTCTGTGTTCACTGTCGGGCCTGACCTGCTGGCAGAACTCCTTGACCGAGCGGCCGCCCTCGATGAAGTGCTGGAAGAAGCCGTGCTCGCGCTGCAGGTAGCCTGAGGTCAGCAGCCGCAGGTACACCACCACGTAGTCCGACACGTTCTGGTCGTTGAAGGAGCCCAGCAGCTCCTTCAGGCCCGGCTGCTTCTCACACAGCTCGATCAGGTCCATGAACTGCACACAGAGGGGTACAGGGCCGGTGGGTTAGGGTGTTGAGTCACCTGGGATCCAATGTTGTATAGCACGTCTTCTGGTGGGCGAAGGCCGGAGAACCAACTGTCTATAGTCGAGGCGCGGCACCTCTGCTAAACGAGCGACGGCCACCAGCAAATTAACTTTCACAATATGAGGACAATGTGCTTGTCTGTTCATGTGGGCATCTGCATACGACTTGACAAAAAATACAGGCTACCATTAGCCTAATTTACTTTAATATAGGCCTAGGGCATTGTTATGGAAACTTGTGCAAACTCGCGCTTGTGCAATCGAGTGTTCATTTTCTGTGTTATAGATACAGTTCTTTGGATAAAAACTATCACCACAAACACAGAATTAACATAGATATACATTCACAAATAAGCAGTCGGACGCGACTGGAAGGGCATAGACTTGGCATTTATGGCCTTCGTGCCCCACGCCTTTGGGGCGTTGTACCTATCAGATGATTCTGAGTCTGATACTGATGTGGAATATGGATAAATTTACAATAATAAGCCGGGATCAAATTGTATCTCTTCCCTCCTTTTAATCCTAACCTCTCCCAGTGTTGGTTGGAGGCGCAGGGGACTCACCGTGTTGTGGAAGTCCTCGATGGTGAACTCAGTGAAGCCCTCGTTCACCAGGTCCAGCTTGCTTTTGGACGCAACCGCTTTGAACCTGAACGGAAACATACGAATAGTACGCAAATAAACACACATGTTTGTGAGGACACCCTCAAATCAAGTGACCCCAGACATTCTCATCTCAACCTTGTAAAACTGTAGTAGGATTTGACAACAGATCCAAAGTATTAAATCAGAATGGATTTTGAAATATTCAAGGATTAACAACCCTTAATAATAACCCTTTTTATGCCTTTTTTGCATCGGCCAAAATGAAGAAAAATTTGAAAGCAAAGCCTAGATAATAGTCTGCCTAGTACTTAAATAAGAAAGGACACTGGCGACAATTCACCCTTTTTGTGATCGAAATCTGGCAGAACCCAAAACCATCCTTTGGATAATGTAACAGGCCTATCATCTCACTGTGATTAAATTACCCTAAAACCGGACATCTTCATTTCATGACGCTATAATACCAATCCAAAGAGGATAAAGGGTCAGTGCCCGTTCCCAGTAGTTCATAAGAGACTGGGCACCTCTGTAGCTCCTTGCTGTCCTCCAGCAGGGACTCCAGGTGCGAAAAGCCGAACGCTCTGTAGAAGCAGTTGCCATCTGGCCGCGTCTTGCGAATGTACGAGTATTTTTTGTGTAGGTCCTGGAGAAAAAAAACAAAACATTTAGATTAAGGACATAGCCAATTTTTGTAATCCAAAGTAATTTACAATAAGTTGATTTGTCAGAAGAAAGAGAAACAATAAATCGTGGTCGGTAAAGAAAGAATGTCATAGAAACAAGTTCCAAGCACTACCATAAACTAGGTTACATGTTTCCTGTAAAAAACAAAGATAGCTAGGATAAGACAATACACAAAATCAGTAGAAATCGAGTAACCCGACAAGAAGCTGAAAATGATAACATTGTCCTTTATACAATACAGAATAGAGAAATAAGTTGGTCATTATTTGGTAATTAATAACATCGCCTTGAAGTTGTTACGCTGACAAACCATAGTAGGTCTTTGGCAGCAGCGCTACGGACAGCTAAAGCCTGCTGAGGAACAGGTTTTGGTGAGGTGGTGGTTGGGGACTAACCTTGATCTTCAGCTGATAAATACTGTCGTCCTGAGCGTACTCGTTCTGCAACACCGTGAGCGCCTGTCTGTCCGACACCAAGGGATTACTGGTGGCGATCTGGGGACCACACAAACACGAGAATAGTTGGGACTCAGGAATCTTACCTGTGTCATTTTTACCATGTGTCCCTTATTAGAAGATACACCGATTGATCACCCTCAATCGATGAGACAATGAAGCAATGTAAATTATCTAGTGACCTTAACCATTCATGTTGATCATACATGTATCCTTGCTGAATGCTAGACAGAGGGTACTTTGCAGAAAACCTATCACTTTGGTGGGAAGTTCAATAATTCCAAACTTCTTCTTTTTTTGGGTGCGAGTGTTATATGCATGTAGTACTGGTATGAGTAACAAAATTATAGATAAGATGAAGACATTTCACCTCCTGCTGAATTCGGTCCTGTTGAGCGATAATGGCCTCGTCATACGCAAGGCAGTTGACCCCTGAGGAGAGGGAGATATTAATAGGTGGACCTCCGGGATAGAGCTGAAGATATTTGAAGGGAGGCCATAGGATATGGGACACTCAAATTGTGACAGCGATACGTGTGAGACCACAAAATATAATATGAGTCTAAACATTTGATATCTCTGAAGCCAGAGATACCTTGTATCCCGAATTATTTATAAATGGAATTATTCCGAAAATTGCAGTTGATGTCGATTTGTTTTGTTTGAAATGATGCCTAAAAGAAGCTGCCCTTTAAATGACACTTTGGTGGTTAACACTACTGGCATGTAAGGATTTTACGTGCTCCATTTTAACGGATAAGGTTTCCGATCATGTGCTGTTTACCTTTCCCAATTATAATATGTTTACATATCTGGCCGTATGTGAAGACACTCCTGACAACAAAAACAAGCGTTCACTGTTGACATTGTATTCTACCCATACCTTTCTTTTAAAAGTTTCACATTGTATCATAAAAACACGTAAGAAATGTAAGAAGACGCGAGTGTGTTTATTCACGGGAGCTCTTCGGAGAATTATTCAGTGTTCTTTGTGTAGCCCTCATAGGGGTTGCCGCTAGGCTGAGAGAGGATCTTAAATTCTAGCGTTATTCCGGTCTACCGCCACACTATTTCCGGTCTTCTAGTCCCTATGACCAGTGTACGCCAGTTATCACTCCCCAGACGATTACAAAGACAAAACATAGGAGTTGTGACGAAAGCTATGCCAAAAAAATGTCTTAAATATGTAAGGGAAACGGAACCATTTTATAGAAAGTCCTTCCCTTTCTCTCTCTAGCCGCTAATATATATATATATATATATGTGTGTGTGTGTGTGTGTGTGTGTGTGTGTGTGTAAGTCCCGCCCCCTCTCTTGCAAATAACGCTTATCTATATCATCTCGTTCCCGGCGTTCCGTCGCTGGGAACGAGGTTACTGGCTGCCGCAAGGTCCGGGCCGTCCACCCCCTCTCGAATAAATACGAGTCGACTACATATTTAACGGCAGGAACAACCGTCAGCAGGTGACAGTAACCCTGTGCTCGGAAACGGGTCGCCTTAGCAGGTACACCCGTGCGGTTTGTAAGTGATATGATGAGCTGTAGCGGTGTTTTCCTCACCTTCCATCTCTCTCTGTGATGATTCCTGCTTCTCTTCCGCCATCTTAACTGTGGATGTCTGTTTCCTCCTCCAGGGCCCGACCCCACATCGATGTTGCCAGATTGGGACCAGTTTTCCGCCCAATCTGGCAACGTTGGCTGCAGCGCGGTGGAGCCAGTGGGCGGAAAGACTGGGATGGTAATCTGGCCAATCTGGCAACGCTGCCCCGCATCACTCTACACTTCCGGGTCAAATCTCGAAGTTCCCCCCCCCAAAAAAATATTCAAATACCATTAACCTACATAAATTATTTAAGGTTTATTGATTAAATTAAAGTCCTTCATCTGATTTAAGTGGAATCGGGAAAGTGGAAGTCTTACATGATTGAAGGTACTTAAATGGTAATTTATAGTTCTTGAAATGGTAATTAAGTTACTTTTAAACATCAGAAATTACTTAATTGATTTATTGTTGGAAGATGTGGATTAGAACTGGCAGCTTCTGAAATGTATTTATGTTCATACATACATCATGTAGCTCCATAATGCATGCTGGGGGTGGTCGTTCAGCTAGTGCCAATTTAAATAAATATTAAAACATTATTTTAACTTTAAGCTAGGACTACATCAACACATGTCTCTAAGCATACTGCTTTGAGACATGTGTGTGTGTGTGTGTGTGTGTGTGTGTGTGTGTGTGTGTGTGTGTGTGTGTGTGTGTGTGTGTGTGTGTGTGTGTGTGTGTGTCCCTCAGTAGATTTGCGACATACCAACTCACAGTTATGTTGTCGCCGGTAATCCAACATGTACAGTACAATACAATACAAATATGGAACTTTATTTCCACTTTTTTTATACCAAGCAACAGGCTTACATTCAGACACCCATACAAACCCCTTTAAAATATGGCTTTAAAAAGCGAGAAACGATATGTTTCAAGATCACAGTGGAATAAAACGGCTGCACTTTCACAATATATACACTTGGGGGCACTTTTTACACATACCGCATATCGGCAATGCGTGTCCCTTTCTTTTTACTTTATATGAAAGAGGTCACAGTTATTATACATCAATGACCCCTCCAATATGCATTCAATTGCTTACGAGCTACATCAACATCATTAAGTCCCAAAGAATAAAAAAAACAATATACATCTGCTAGGAAAAGACACATTTTTACAAAGACAGATAACACTTAATAAATCATTTAAAAATGTTTGTGAAACACAATAATACTTCATATTTGCCCTGAGGCAAAGATATCTCACCACGTCAAGGCAGTTGGTGGTTAAAATAAAAAACTCCCACAATGATAGATAGGCCTATGGGCATGCATCATGTAAATATTTTGTGTTTCTTTGTTGTCCCAATACAATCCTTTCCACATCCTCTTCCGACTCAACTCGTCCAGTCTTTATTGCAGTGTGTCAGAGTAAATATGAAGAATGTTCAGGCCTGGGTGTGTTGTCGTCACAGTACTCAACTGTTCTTAAGGCGCGTTTCCCGGTAGATCTGACTCATTAAAAATCAAACACACCACAATGCCTGTAACAACATGACAGCAACCACAAATAAACCATCCATCACATAAAAATCTGCTGCTCTTTCAACTGGGAAGATCCGTTCTTATTAAGTACAGAGTATAGGTTAGGCTTACAGTTGCAGCATTGATGCGATACGGCGTATTAACAGTAATAAGAGGAATACATCATGTACTGTGTGGCTGTACATTTCTCAGTGCAGTGTGAAGACGTCCCAGAAGAGGACGAGAGGACGATTTACAGAGGTATGTTTGGGATTCAGCTCCCACCATGGACTGTCTGCATGGCCGGGTTTCACCACTAGAGGGTGGTAAAATGCACTGTTGGTCTCCGATCCGCTCAGCGTCAAAACGCTGTTTGTAGTGCTAGTAAGTGAGTCAAATACATTTGTTGAAAGTGTATTTACCGTGCTAGTAGCACAATATCAACTGATATCCCAAATAACTACATAGTTAGAGTGCCAGACAGGCACTTTAATTTTCTAAAGTAATGTATGTGAAGTTAGACAAGAACAAGTCACATACTGTACATAAGAAAGTATCAGCATTTTCAAATATTCTTGAACAAGTTCACCGGGGAAATATCCAAAGGGCCAAATTCATTTGTATGGAAGTATTCATCCGTATATTTAGTTGACACTTTCATCCCCAATAAATCATCAAAGTAAAAAGGAGCAAGTAGTTAGGGCATACTACTCAAAGATGTCTACAAGTAGAATGTGGACTCAAACCTAGGACTTGCTCAACTGGGATCCGAACACCCTCAACCCTAGAGAACCCCTCAGTGACAGGGTTCTTCCAGGTAGGGAAATATATAAGAATATATACAAAAATATAGCAGGCTTTATGTCATGTTAGTTGATAGTGTGCTATAAAGGCTGCGCCCTTTACACCAGACACATTAGCAATTCATTAAATAACCACAGAGCATCACTGGTGCCTATTGCCCCCCCCCCTGGCAGACGAGCCCCCTGGGTCACCCGTCCTGTCCTCCCAGCTGTCCATCCAGCTAGAACCTACCACGGGCACAGAGTGACACCTAGAACAGCATTAACACACAATGCCCAGTGCGTTCCGGGCCCAGGCCCAGTGTGTCGCACAGCCACCCTGGTCTGGTCGGAACACGTTCAACGGTTCATCTCAGTGTCGTCGGCGCCCGAAATGTAGGAGTCAGAACACCCCCCCGGTTATCTGAGGTCCTATCAGAGCTCTGCGGCTCATAGAGTCCGCCCTGGTCCTAGGGGGGGGGGGGGGGGGGGGGGGGTGTCCCCACCCACCCACCCATCCATCCCCACCCCCCGGCTAAACGATCTGGGCCTTGTGGATGAGGGAGGCGTGGGGGTTGGGAAGGGGGGAGCGGCTCTTGGGCCTCAGGCTTCCGTTGGTCAGGTGGTGTTGCGGGGGTTGCTGCTGGAAGTGGACGTGCTGGGCGTCCATCAGCAGCGAGCTGTTGGTCTCGCTGCCGTAGGGGTCGTCGTCCTCGTCCTCGTCGGGGTCCCCGCCGTCGCCGTCGCCGTCGCCGTGCACCAGCCGCCCCTGGGTCTCCGGACACATCAGGCCGCCAAGACCCTCGTCCTCCTCGTCTTCCTCGTCGCCCCGGGTCGGGTAGCCGCAGCGGAGGGGCTGGGGCTGCATGTTGCGGGTGCCGTTGGCGATCCTGCCTCCTCCTCCTCCTCCTCCTCCTCCTCCTCCTCCTCCGTCGTCAGTGCCGTGGGCCTGGCGGGTGCGCAGGATCTCGGTGGAGTGGAGCACCGGGACAGGGGACGGGAGGAGGGGGGGGTGCATCCTCTGTTTGTCCTGCTGGAGACACCGC
Source organism: Pollachius pollachius (assembly GCF_949987615.1). NCBI lineage: Eukaryota > Metazoa > Chordata > Actinopteri > Gadiformes > Gadidae > Pollachius > Pollachius pollachius. The sequence goes on along the minus strand of NC_136953.1, from coordinate 4,930,163 downwards.
AGGGAGGGGAGGGACGTCAGCCTGGCAGAGTGGATCTCTAGCGTGCCTACAGTGTGTGTCCATGGATGGTTGAATATTGTGTCTTATCGCAGACCGTGCTCAGCATCGCATGTGTAACGTAGGCCGACATTGTTTTAGTTTACCCGGTGCGCCGCACTTGGAAATGTTTCGTAGCTTATGCCATTTTAGGTTGTGTGATTTGATTGTTGTTGAAAATAGGAACCAAACTGTTACCAACAACAGTTTGAACCCTCATACAGCGGGACGGTTAAGAAAAATAGAACAAAGTGTGAAAAAGGTTGGTCACGTATGTATGTACAAATAATTGTGTGTGCACATCTGTGTGTGTGTTTTTGCACATTCACGTGTGTGTGTGTGTGCGTGCACATTCATGTGTGTGTGTGTGTGTATGAGTTTGCAAATTCATTTGTGTGTTTCTGCAGATTTGTGTGTGTGTGTGTGTGCATTCATGTGTGTGAGTGAGTGAGTGAGTGAGTGAGTGAGTGAGTGAGTGAGTGAGTGAGTGAGTGAGTGAGTGAGTGAGTGAGTGTGTGTGTGTGTGTGTGTGCCTATGTGCGGCCCCCTCACCAGCGACATGGTGCTGTTCCTGGCGTAGGACTCCACGCGGAGCCTCTTCTCCTCGTCCCGGTCCAGAATCCGGCTCCCCCCCCGTCGCGACCCGTTGGTCAGCGACGGCCGACCCAGGTGGTCCAGCAGCATCCCTCCGCCCCCTCCTCCTCCTACACCGGCCCACCCACCCGACAGGGTGGAGCGACTGTCCCGACTGAGGGCCTGGTCCTGCGGAGCACGATGAGAGACACTGGTTAGGGGACAGAGGGTGGGGGGAGGAGGGCAATGCTATTTTGCAGATGTGAAACTGTATTTGGGATCAACCCTTATGCTGCATCAGTAAGAGATGTGAAACTGTATTGGTAACTTACCCTTTTGCTACATTAGTAAGGAGAGGTGTTTTGCAGATGTGAAACTGTATTTGTGACTAGCCCTAATGCTAAACTGGTAAGGAGAGGTATTTTGAAGATGAAAACTATTTTTTTACTACCCCTACTACTGAATTAGTAAGGAGAAATATTTTGCAGATGTGAAACTATTTTTTACTAACCCTACCGCCTCATTAGTAAGGAAAGGCATTTGGCAGGTGTACACTATTTGTGACTAACACAAATGATACCTTAATAAGGAGAGGTATTTTGAAGATGCAAATCTGTATTTGTCACTAACCATAATGCTATAGTATATGCTGATAGTAAGGAAGGGCTTGTTCCAAATAGTTTACAGCTATTTGGCAGTTGTAAACTATTTGTGACTTACCATAAATCTACATTGGTATTAAAGGAATTTTGCAGATATAAACTATTTGTAACTAACCCTAAAAATACATTAGTAAGGAAAGCTATTTTGCCCTCTGAAGTGGATGTGAAACTGTACTTGTTTTCTGTAAAGTAAGAAGAAAAGCAGTGGCCGAGTTTCTTCATCCTCCCCTAATGGAACCCCCCCCCCCCCTCACTGATCAGAGTGGAGTGTAAAGGCACCGGTATCTCAACAAAAAATGAAATGTAAAGAAATGCAAAGCAAAGAGTCTGAATTAAAGGAAGGGAACTGGGGGTAGAAGAAGTTAAAGTGAACACCAACTGTGTTTCACAACCTATTGCATCACACATTTCTTCCCCCCCTAGCCAACCAGGACAGCAGTCAACAGACAGCCGGGAGGAACAGGTTGGGACTAAATCTAAGACTCTCAGGTTGCTAGTGGATCCCGGTCGCACTGATGGGCGGTGCGACGCCCTGTCACAAACTGTCGACTTATATCACCGCTTTCCATTTCCGTTGCATGCGTTCCATTGGACACACAGACACTCATCACGGTATAGGGAAGATGTTTGGGAAAAACAGGAAATGGGATCGGCTGGTTTTGGACCTGCTGTTGTGGGTTTCCTGTGGCTGGTAATATTTTTAAAGTACTTTCACTTACTTAAAAAAACTAAGTATTACCCACAATGCCATCTGGTTAAGTCTGCCGCTGTTAGAGACAGAAGCCTCTCAAGTAGCTCCGCAGCAGTTTTGATAAATATCCCATGGATATGACTAACTTTACTCTTATTCTGTTTGTTACTTGACGTTTTCTGCTGCTGGAAGTGCAATTTCGAGAGGGATTCATAAAGACAATATCTATCTAGTCAATTTGGCCAAAAATGTTGGAAAGAGGTGTGTCCATGCCAAAAAGTTGTTTTGGCATGGACACACCACCTACACACACACACACACACGCACACAGCAAGCCCCTAACACACACACGTGACTGTCTGTGTGTACTGACCCCAAGGGACGACAGGCTGGCTCGAATCGTTCCCTCAACCCTCAGGGAGTTCTTCTCTGTCATCTGGAATAAACACAAAACAAACAAGAGGAGATGGTGAGCTGCCCGAAGGAAAAGACACACACACACACACACACACACACACACACACACCAACACACACACACACACAGACAGACAGACAGATAGACACACACACAGACACAGACACACAAATACACACACACACGTACACACACACACACACACACAAAACACACACACATACACAGACACAAACACAGACGCACAAACACACAAACACACACACAGACATACACGCAGACACACACGCGCATACAGACGCACACAGACACATCCACACACACACACGCAGAAATGTTGTCGTCTAGCTGGGGAACAGCGCGGCGTTTACCTGTTCTATTGAGTCCATTTGGTCCGAGTTGACCCTCCTGATGGAGGCCTGGCGAACCAGGTTGCTGATCTCATTACTGAAACCGAGAACAACATGAGAGGGGTTGGTTAGTGTGGTGGCAGGGGGGACAAGGTCTCAGGGTCAGAAAGGCATCAGTGAGGCTAGTTAGGGAGACCAGTGGTTTCTAACCTAATAGAAGCAGAAATACTTTAATGATCCCCAAAGGGAAATGGGGAGTTTTGGTTGCTCCCTTTCAAGAATAAAGTATCTATAAGCATGGAAAAATTCTAAGAAAATAAAATAAAAAAATATTATTTGAAGTATTTGAAAAACCTGTGGTTTATACTACAATATATAACAAAAACAGATGTCAGGCGATCCAATTTTATCGGAAAATTCTTTCGAACTCCACTTGCATCTGTCACACACGTATTTAGGCATGCAACCTGTGTTTCTGCACAGAAGACCTTTCAAATGTTCTCCGTGAATCAACTCAAATTCCAACGATCAATGCGTCCAAAAAAAACATTGAAGTATCAGGTACACATAACACCTTCTGCTTAACCCTGCACAAATGAAAACATCAGGTTCACGGCTCACACCACCCTAAAGTGAATCATTCAGTTGTTCTTGTCCTGCTCGTCAGATGAAGCAAACACAATCGAGTCGACCCTTCAGTCGGGTCAGCTGCTCTTGCTCATGAGTCTCCCTTCGCTGAGGGAATCCCCCCAGGGGCCCGTCACAAAGCGTGGCGACGTTGTGAGAGCGCCGGGGCCCCCGCGTGGCGGCGACTCACTCCTTCACGGTGAGCTGGCGCTCCAGCTTCTTGTTGCGGCGCTTGTGGTGACACGTCACGCTGACGATGACCACCAGCATCAGCAGCAGCAGGCCGCCCGCCGCCCCGCCCACACCAATCAGGAGCAGGTTGTCCGGCTCCGCCTCCTTCTTGGGCTCGTTTGCTGGGGGAGGGACGGGGGAGGGCCGGGGGAGGGCCGGCGAGGGAGAGGGAGGGATGGAAGGTTATTTACTTGCGATAATGTTATGTTGCTGCTGTTTGCATAGGCTTTGGCAATACAGGCGTCTTTGTTGTTGAGGGAAGGAGGCAGGGAGAGAGGGAGGAGGGAGGGAGGGAGGAGGGAGGGAGGGAGGGAGGCTAGACGGAGGGAGGAGAGAGGGAGGGAGGAGAGAGGGAGGGAGGAGGGAGGAGAGAGGGAGGGAGGCTAGAGGGAGGAGAGAGGAGAGAGGGAGGGAGGAGAGAGGGAGGGAGGAGGGAGGAGAGAGGGAGGGAGGCTAGACGGAGGGAGGAGAGAGGAGAGAGGGAGGGAGGAGAGAGGGAGGGAGGAGGGAGGAGAGAGGGAGGGAGGCTAGACGTGAGGGAGGAGAGAGGAGAGAGGGAGGGAGGAGAGAGGGAGGGAGGAGGGAGGAGAGAGGGAGGGATATCTTATTTAATTGTTACAATATGATTTTTACATTATATTGTTGCAATAGGCTTAGGCAAAACAAACACGTTTTTGTCATGCAAGGGAAGGAGGGAGGGAGGAGGAGAGAGAGAGGGAGCGAGGGAGAGAGAGAGACAGAGACAGAGAGAAGGGGAGGGAGAGAGAGAAAGGCCCTGCTCACAGACACAGGTTTGAGAGAAGCAGGTGCATTCATGTTGGTTTAATTCCTGCGTTGAAAACGTCTTCGGGAGAAACTTATAAGGAGAGCAGAACATTAATAAAGCTATTAAAATAGAGCTAATAATAGAGCTAATAACCTACCGGCCACCTTCAACTCGACCCTCGCCTTGCTGCTGTCCACGACGTTCCTGACCACACACTGGTAGACCCCCGCGTCTCCCGCGCTCAGAGGGCGCCCGAACTCCAGCGTGCCGTTGGGGTGAGGAATGACTCCCTGTGGGAGGTCCCCTCCCAGCCTACACACACACACACACACACACACACACGCAAACAATCACACACACACAAACACACACACACACAAGCACACAAATGATCACACACACGCACACAAGCACACACACCGTGAGTTTGTCATGTTGGCGATTGCAAAAGTTTGGATAACAATTGAAAACAATTGTTTATGTTATTGATTATTATTTTTCCCAATTGGTTTGTCCGTGTTTCAAACGGTTAAATGGTAGGCTGTAGTGGAACTGGTTTTCTTTCACAGTGTATTTGCAGGAGATAAAATGTGCCATTACTGTCAGCTTGTAGTCCCAGTCTGACCAAGTCAACATGAATATATTTACAGGGGAGAAAGTACATGTTGCTATAGAGTTTTTAATGTTGGCTGTCTATGATGCATGACGTAGTTTTCCCTAATGTAACCAAATAACAAAAGGTTGCTCTGTTGACCCAGAGGGACCTGTGTCAATAGTAAAGAGTAAAAATAAACGCATTAGCTCATGACAATGTGACGGGTTGAGAGAGTGCTTGTTCAGCTTCTAGGGACAGAATGACTCCACAGTATAGAAACCTCCAGTGGGAAGGACCCCTCACGGCGGCGTCATGCCTAGGTCGGACCCAAGTGGAGGGATTTGCTTATGTCTCAGTGGGGGTCAAGGGTTAAACATCTATGGGCCATACGTATCTCCACCACAACAACAAGCATGGCCGCACGTACTCACGCCAACATTCTCACCCCGATAACATCGTGAACAAATCCACGGCTTTGGAATCGTATTCCTCCCCCCGCCCCCCCCATATAACAACTCCTCCTCCCCCGCCCTCCCCCTCCGACTCCCACCCTGGTGTGAAACTGTCTGCTGTGTCTGATGCCGACAACACAAGCTGCAACAAGACACGCTGACAGCAACCATTACTTCACCTCCCCTCGCTTTGCATTGACTCAGCAAACCGGTTCTCCCGCTGTCACACTGGGAGTGTGTCTGTGTGTGTGCGTGTGTGCGCGCAGGGTGAGTTGTAACAAGAGCACACAACTGACTTTCCCCGCGCCTCTTGCGAGTGTCGATCGGGGGTTGGCGTGCCGTACGCAGGTGTTGACACACAAACACACATAAGCCCTGTGTGTGTGTGTGTGTGTGTGTGTGTGTGTATGTGTGTGTGCATGTGCCCACATGTCCTCTGGCTGAACGATTGCGTGCATGGTGTGCGTCTGGTGAGCTTAACTCACAAACACTACATGCACACACACACCCATCCTGTTGATGCTCGTGTGACTAACATCTCGGGGAGCTGGTGGCGAAAAAATCCACAGCGGACCTCAGACGGCGACCGGGAATGACCAGAGAAGAAGAAGAGAAAAGGAAAATGGCGTTTCGAACCCGGGCCGAACATGGGCATCCCTTCACGCAGGGTTGACAGTGTTTCCCGCCTCAGGGCTCAACTGTCGCTTCGGATCAACCGTGTGGCGGAGAGCCAACTCTTTTCTTTTTTCCTTTAAAGGCGCCCCCCCCCCCCCTTCGCCCCCTAAAACGGGGGCGACCACACCCTGAGAACGGGTGAACGAACGAGCGACGGAGGCGGGCCGGTCCTTTAGCCATCGCCAGGTGACTCAAGGAAGTGAGAAGAACCGCAGGAGTCATGTGATATGAAAGCCAGTTTCTCCCACGGCTCCCGCGGCCCGGGGCACTGCACCGCCGCCTGGCCCACTGAAGAGGAGGAGGAGGAGGAGGAGGAGGAGGAGGAGGAGGTTTTTCAGAGCGGGACGTGATAATGAGGTGTTGAACACACCGCCTCCACAGCTTCCACACAATGCGTCTGGTGGGGTGTTGTGTGGAGGTCCTGTGAAAGCAGGCGTGCTGTCCAGGCGTCCGAGGCCCCTCATGGCTCGAGTTGACGAAGGCGGGATTTGATAATGGTTAAAAAATGGTGGTCCCCAAATTGGGCCAAATTTGCCAATTTGTTAACTTAGAAGCTCAGTGATTATGAATGTGTGTACTTTGCCTATAAATGTACTTAAAATGGTGCCCTTTAGATAAACGTAATGGTCAATGCTCTTAATGCATAATTTACCTGACGGTGATGCACACACAGACACACACACACACACACACCCCTCCCCAAACCCACATACACACACAAACAAACACATGCACAAACAAACACTTAAAGTGACCTTTAGTACACCGTCAACACTGTTGATCACAGACGTCACGCTCGGAAAAAACAATATTAATACTTACTGAATGAAAAAACAACCTCAACCACGAGCAGACAAGAGCAATGCGGCATTAGTCAAGACCAGACACTTAGTCACGCGGCCTCCTCACCTCTCCAGACAGTCAACACTCACACACACACACACACACACACACAACCCCCCTGTCCGCTCCACTCACCTGGTCCAGGTGAATTCCTCAGGTATGGGGTTTCCCCCGCTCCGACAGTGCAGCATCGCCGTCTCCATGCCAACAAACCAGTTCGGACTGTTGCCGGACACCTCTGCGTTGGGGGGGTCTGCGGCGGGAGGGAGAGGGGGAGAGGGGGGGAGATTTGAAAATCAGTCAAACACTAGAGTCATTTCTGGGAATATCTCGGTCAGTCGGAGTCATGCTGTTTTTTTTATCGTGGGCGGATGATTAATGATGAGTTTGTCTGACTGAGAAGTCTGCAGCCGTCACCTTCTAATGGGCTACTATGTGATCCTTCAGTAAATGGTGGCCCTTTAGTGTATCTCCTCTAAAGGTGCTTGTTTTGGCCACTGGCATGATCCGATTATATTATATCAGTGAAAGGATCCTGACAGAGATTTGAAACATGTTTCCTTATCTTTCACTTGAACCCGGTCTGCTTATTCTTGTGTCCACCCAGTCTCGATCTGAAATCTCGTTGTTGCATCCAGCAATCACAAAGGACTGCCGTTTACAATCTCAACTTTCCTTCAGCCAAATCTTTGAGATAACATTGAGCTACATTTGCTCGTCATCCCACACAAACTCCTCTGTCTACAGCCGTCACTCACAATTCCACCGTTGTCTTCCTGCAGTGACTCAACTCTTGCAGGACTTCTTATTGACAGAGACTTAGTTGGACACAATAACTACCGTGATCAGGGTATTGGTAAAAAAAAAACGAGTTTGTAGGGATCTTTTCCATTATGTAAGAATATAATCTGAGCCTGTCAGAGGCAAAAACAAGCACTTTTAAAGACCGTATGTGACGGACGCCATGGCCCTCAACGATAACATTGGAACCCCTTTTCGCAGATAACGAATACAGCGGATTTCCATTTCATAAGTTGCATTCCTCATTAGGCTATTGGACCCAAAATGATCTGTAAATAAGGTAAAGATCTTTAAAGAGAAACTTGGATCACGAGAGTGAAAATAAGAAGGTCGCTGGGTTGTTCTGTTGGTTCTGTCTCACAAGATGGTGCCCGGCGTGACGTAACTTCACAGTCACTATTGGGTGTTTCTGCAGTGTCTTTTCCTGTAAAAGTCATTCATGAATATCTGAGATTTCTTTTAGATTGTGTAGATAATGTATTGAAGACAATGCTATCTTGATGATGTTCCATGTGCTTCTCCGCCTGTATTCAATATGCGTGTACACATGTGCATCCTTTGATGGAGGACTTCTGCACCTGCACAAGCTCGGGGGCTAGTGAGTACAGCTACAAAATGACAGCATAAGAAAGCTAACTCTTTAGTTAGTTTGTTAGATTAACATAAACAGAAGGAGTCTGTCGGATAACGTTTGCACCAGAACGAGCCTGTACGCGCTAGGTGGCTCACGCTAACAGCGATAAGCAGCATAAATTGCTTGTTAACTGCTTTCACGTTAGCCGTGTGAGCTAGCTAACTCAGAATGGGCTCCGGAATGGAAAGTGGTGATTGTTCGGTAGCATCTTATCCTAGCTATCTTTGTTGTATACGGGAAATAGGTTAACCTTGCAATGGTTGGTGCTTGCCACTTGTTTCTATGAACATCCTTACTTTAACGACAATGATATGTTGGTTCTCCTCCTTCTGAAAAATGTACTTATTGTAAGTCGCTTTGGCTAAAAGCATCCGCTAAATGCCCTAAATGTAAATGTCAATGTTTGCTTCTGAATGAGATTGCACGGCTAACAAGCTAGCAACAAGGAGCTGACTCACAGTGCACCACCACGTTGTTGCTGAGCCTCCGAGGCTTCTTCAGGGACGGGTGGGAAACCAGGCAGTCCAGCTTCTTGCCGTTCATGCCCCGCAGGGGGTGCAGGGAGTACTGGGATGTCACGGAGCCAGTGTCGGAGGTGCGGTTGGTGAACTGGCCGTTGAGGTCGGTGTCCCAGGAGAGGCTGGGCAGCGGGCGGGCCACGGAGCGACAGGCGGCGGCCGGACGGTAGGACTGGCCCTCCACCAGGATGACCGGGTCCAGGGAGGAGATGGGGACAGCTGGGAGGGGGGGGGCAGAGGGTAGGGGTCAGGGGTCATGCATGAGATGAGCAGGAGCAGACACTTGAGATCGGGAGTGAAACCAGGTTTGAGTGTGATTAGCCATTACAAGCTGTTTTAAATTTGGCTTTTTCCTGTGTTTTAGTGACATCACGAGTGGCAAGTCCACCTAGATGTATAAAAGGAGCATTAACTCTCCTGGTGATAACGAGACGGCTCGCCAGTGATCACGCTCACGCTTACGCGTGTTCCTGACAGCGGCCGTTCATGTGCACTTGGGAAACAGCCGGTTGGGAATCTAAAAGTTCTTCACAGCAGGGGTTTTTTATCCGATAAAAACCAGTCAGAACTAAACAGAACTTAGTAGGATCAGTTTCAAGTTTGCATGCCTTTATTTCCTTGATGCCTATCACCTATATCCTATTGCTTTTGTTTATGAGAAGAACATACAGTATTGTCACAGTATGGAAGGCAACACTTCCTCTATCTTTATCTAGAGCTGGTTTACCAGTACGCAACGTTTAAAACTGAGCAAAGTCATGCCAACAGACGTTACAACGTCAATCAATATTAAAGTATGTGATATGATGGTTGATTCTTTTATATTGAGTAAAATGTTCATGTTCTGCCATGTTCATGCGCGTCACTAGTAAACCATACGTCACCAACTGGGCAACTCTGTTATCAAAATTTGGCCCGAGTTGCTGAACGGAAGTAGAATCATAACAGCATCATGAGGTGTCGTTCACGCGAACTTTCCGATGTCGCGAAAATGTTTTCCCCATAATTTCCGGCGATGTGAACACAACACATAGATAGATGAACAACGTTTGCTACAGTCCACTGGGTAATCTTCCTCTTCTGTCATCACAAGCGGGCGTGTCCACCTAGATGTGTGCTGGATATCAATCTACCAGCCTATCCAGTGAACTGTAGCAAATGTTGCTCATCTATCCGTCATACATCTGGGTTGACCCGCCCACTAGTGATGTCAGAAGTGGTTTTCAAAACGGCTTGTAATGGCTAATCACTCGCACACCTGGTGGTATAATATGTCCCCTTCGAAGGTAAACTACAACGCTCAGCTATTTTCTCATGTAGGGAGAGTATTGCCTAATTTGTGTAATGTGAAAAATCGCAGTCCGCGACAACAGCTCAGTTTCCATGAAAACATTTGGAAAGGGTTGGACCAGTGATGTCATCAACGAGCAGCACTCTGTTAAAGTAGAAGATAGCCGAGCGTGACGGTTCCCCTGGAGGTCAGGATGGATGGGGTTGGGGGGTTGCTTACTCCAGACAGTGAGTGTCAGCTGCTGGTCAAAGTTCCCGCTGGGGAAGGTGCTGATGTGGCAGGTGTAGCGGCCCTCATCCACCACCTCCGTGGTCAGGATGACCAGGCTGGAGTCCATCATGGGCTCGCTGCTCTGGAACCGCACGCGGCCCGACCACGGCCCAAACGCTGGGGGGGGGGGGGGGTAGAGGTAAAGGTTAGATCCAAAATGGTGGTGGTGGTAACGATGATGATCATGATGATGAGGGTGGTGGTGATGATGCAGAAGTACATCATCAAGAAAGTAAAAATTCTGTCAGGTTACCTGTCTGTCTTTCATGGTACCTGTCTGTCTATCTGTCAGGTTATTTGTCTCGGTCTCGGTCTGTCTCTGAAGTTACATGTCTGTCTGTCTGTTTGTCTGTCAGGTAACTTGTCTGTCTGTCTATCTGTCAGGTTATTTGTGTGTGTGTGTGTTTGTGTGTGTGTGTGTGTGTGTGTGTGTGTGTGTGTGTGTGTGTGTGTGTGTGTGTCTGTCTGTCAGGTGACCCCTCTACCTGTCTGTCTGTCCGTCAGGTGACCAGTCTGTCAGGTGACCTCTGTCTCTCGGTCTGTCTCTGAAGTTACATGTCTATCTGTCGGTCAGGTTACCTGTCTGTCTGTCTGTTTGCCTGGCTTACAGGCTACCTGTCTGTCTGTCTGTCTGTCTGTCTGTCAGGTTACCTGTCTGTCTGTCTGTCAGCCTACCTGTCTGTCTGTCTGTCTGTCAGGTTACC
>NC_136953.1:4889027-4916527 GCF_949987615.1 Pollachius pollachius | reverse complement strand
ACCAATTAGCAACGGTCCAATCAAAGGTGAACAACCTCCTGTTGTCTCCAAACGGGGCGGAGCCAAGCATCGATTAATCTGAAGCCGTGGTGTCTTTTCATCTTGAAAGGAAGTTCCTAGTCGTCCAAAAAAACAATTGGTCGATGACACACAGTTTCTACCAAACACAACCATAACCCATTTCCCTCGTTGTGGGTGTGTTCTAGGGTTCGTCACCCTGAGGTTTAAGGGCCGGAGTGGAATCTGCCTGTGCGACATTACTGCGCTCCGCCAGCGCCCTGCTCCCTGAAGCCATCTACGCCTTGCCTACACATGCGGGACATTGTGGGGCCGCCACGATACCTGCTCTCTACTCACGCACCACTGGTGACTAGCAGCCTATTCATCCTGTGGCTCTAGGGAGACACAGAGGGCCAACACACGTGTGGTCAGAGAGGGGTTTTCCTCGATATACACGCACACACACGGACGCATGCGGGCACGCACGCACACATAAACAGACACGCGCGCACCTACACAGACACACAGACACACACACACACACACACACACACACACACATCAGTACCCTGGATCACAGGCAGGTGTGGACAGGTCAACAGCGACCCGTTTTTCCTGAATTGTCACACAATACTCTTCCGTCCTACCGTGCTGATAGTTCATCAAGAGGCAAATGTGAGCATTTTAATAAAACATGAACATGAAACCGCTATTCTTCCTCCCTTTAAACGTTATAGACTTTATGAAAATACAATAAAACGCCCCAATGATAATGGCTCACATTAAACTGAACTGGCCAGTATCCAAAACATTTACATTACATTTAGGGCAAAACGCGCGCTTCCAGGCAAATAAACACACCAACAAACCACCAAGATCAATCTTAAACAACCCTGGGAAGGAAAAGAAGAAGAACAAGCGAAACGCCATGTCTTACCAGAAACGGAGCTGACCAGTAGACAGAGAGAGAGCGCTCTGAGCAGCGATACCATCCTCCACCTGGGGGTCCCGAGGGCAGTGCTGAGGGGATGTCGGGCTGTAAGGTGGGATCACTGCTCTATCCGTCTGCAGGACATAGGTTCCAGTACACTGTCTGCGTCTCCTCCTCACAGTCAGCCCCGGTCAGCGGGTGGGAAGCGAAAACACGATCAAGAATCTAAAGTAACCCCTTTAAATCAAGGAGATCAAACGCAACGCATCCCCCCAAAAGGACAATATCTCCAAATGGACGCTCCGGGGGAGCGGCCGTGCGTCGTCCGTGCTTTAAACCTTTAGATCGCGCTCTAGCCCGCGAGATGGAAGGGGAAAACCACCCGATTGTTCCTTTGTAAAATGTTTAAATCCTTTAATCTTCGCCACTTGTTGTTCTCTTCTGCTCTCGGCCAGGCAGGGGGGAATACGTTCGTCCCGTGGAAGAAAAAAAAAACAAGGCGCAGCTACCTGTTTGGTGTACACCTGTCGCAACGTCTCTCTCTCTCCCTCCCTCTCTCTCTCTCTCTCTCTCTCTCTCAACACACACACACACACACACACACACACACACACCCACACACGCAAGCACACGCACACACGCGCATACAAACAGGCACACACACACACACACACTCATGCGCGAAAGTCACCTTTCCGGTTCGGGCTGAGCGGCTGACAGTTATATTCTAGCCTTTACACGCTCCGGCGCAGCAACAGGGCTTAGAACAACACCAGGAATGTCGTCCTGCCTTTATATCGACTGCACGGATCAAATGCAAAGTAGTATTATAGGTTCTTTAAGGTGTGTGACTGTGTGTGTGTGTGTGTGAGAGTGTGTGTGTGTGTGTGTGTGTGTGTTTGTGTGTGTGTTGTTATGTGTGTGTGTGTGTGGGGTGGGGGGGGGTCAAATTAAACTCATTATCTTTGGTTACTACAAGATACTACATACAGTCTTAATATTATACACATTCCCTCGTTTTCAATCCCAAGAATCTTCCTTAGGATGGTTAGAAGCTGTGGTATTGGTCTGAGTCACCTGCTGTATGTGGACCTCCTGTTTGTTCATTAAAAAAAAAAATCGAATTGTAATCGAATAGATTGTCCAATAGGTGCCGTCTGACGCCCTTCTGAGACGAGAAATGCTGATCACAAGGCGTGAAGACATAACTCCATAACTCCATAACTTCCACTCACCCATCCTGAAAAATGAAACCAGCGTACCGCAGTATTTTTGATGTAGGCCTACTCTATAATATCCTGGAGCATGCACTATTTACCTTTTCTGTAATCATGCCTATAATCGAACCAGCAAACCATAATCATTTCTCTGTTCGAGATGTACTATTTCGTTTGTTAATTGGTTGCGCTGAGACATATTATCTCACCAGTGGCGTAAATGTCGACGGTGCAACCGGTGCACTGCACCGGGGCCCAGACGCCGTCAGGGGCCCATGGAGGAAGAAAAAAAAATCGCCTAGGGCGGCAAATGTATAGGGGCCGCCCTCTGGTGGCGCCCTTAATTAATTAACTAAATTATACGAAACCCTCACCGTAGTAAGCAGGACTTCCCCCCCCCCCCCCGGGAAGTCCTGTCCAGGGGCACAATATAAATATTTGCACCGGGGCATATCACCATGATGTTACGCCACTGTATCTCACCAACATACCACAGAGGACCATTATGGATCGTTATTCATTCATATTGCCTTTGATTGATTGTTTGATTGAATAATCACTTTTATCCAATCAGCTTCAAGGGAGTCGACCAGCGACGTATAAAGCCTCCTGTAGCTGGAGAAGGGGGAGGTGGCTCTGAGTGCATCTTGTTGGTGTCAGTGATGGCTGCAGGCCACTTATAGGGCCACATACTGTGTATTTGCATTATTGTGTCATAATTATGATACAATAATTATGATAATGGGTTAAGTGTAATCATATTTTTTTTGGGATGTTAGACTCATGTATTTTTTAACCCTCTCCGCCACAACTTCTCTGGTACTCTACCCGTATTACATCATAATTATGTATCAGTCTCGATGCCCTTTAGATTCTATGTTTTACAGTAAATAACTTCTCCAGAAATGTTTAGCTGTTTAAAGTGTGTTCCACATTTGAGGCAGGTTGCCAGTTGGGCTTCTCAAGACACTGAGCAGATTTGATTAAAAAAATATATATATATATATGAAGGAAAAACCTTTTTGGTGAGGCAACACATATCAGTTGAATGTAGGATCACGTGGTGTGGTCGCAGCGCTAAGGGTTTGAGGGGGTCAGATAGTTCATTTCAGCCATTTAGATATTCACTTTGAGAAAGAGCTTGATATTTGATTGAAGAAAGGTTGTTTAGTTTGAGTGGGTCATCAGGTTTCACATTTGAGGATAGTGAGGATAGTTTCACATTTGAGTTTAAATTGTATTCAAATTGAGTTTGAAAGCGTTAGTTTGACATTACATTTAGATAAGTGAGCAGTGTGGGAGGGTGAAATGGACATGCAGAAGCAGTGTTTTGGAGCCCATCGAAACACATGGGACTTCCTGTTGCATCTGCTCTAGAAATAACCCTGAAGCAAGCCAGTTCTCAGGTTTCAACACACACACATAGACCAACTGGTCTACATCAGACGCAGGCACGCAAACAGGAAGTGAGGTCAGACTATGCGGGGAAGGTTGTGAGGCTGGTTTCCATTGCGCCCCCACCAGAGGATTGACACAGCCCCCACAAACACACTAATTCATATCTCCTTTATATCTTTAATGACAACGACATGAAATATATTGCATTCTGTTTTTAAAGCAATAACAAACACGTGTGATGCTGATATATGATGAGTTTAAGAAATATAGAGGAAACAGGTAAGCCCACTTGCATATTCTATGTACAATACATATTTGATTTGAGAAAGAAGTTATGACAATTTTAAAAGTATCATCTGGCCACAGTCCAAAGAAATAAAAAAAATAATAATAACATGAAAATATTCACCAACAGCAGAAACATTTAAACAGTTGACGTACAAAACATTTACGCCAACTGTGTTTCATTTATCTTGTAGGACTTGAGAACGTGTTAAAATATCAAAAGGTAGATCGTGAACATTGAAGATCGAACGCAGACATCTTTCTTTTGGTTGAGAGCCCAACATCCTGACCACTAGATCATCACCTCCTCAACGGACTACTAATGCATGGTACATCGTGCCGGAAGCCCGTCTATGTCTCCCTTCTGGTGTCGGCTTACACCTTATTATTTCCATGTGTCTATGTGCGGCCAGGCGCACGCACACGCAACGCATGCGACAACACATGTGTTGTTGTACACAAACAAAGGCACTACAGTCTCAACTTTGCCTGCCCTGAATTGCATAAATATTTGCAAAGGATTCGAAGGAGAGCATCAGGTGTTTCACCATTTCTTACTGCAGCCTAGACACATTTCCGCACAGAAGAATGAAGAATTACGCATAATAAAGTTGAGACATTAATGTTGTTCAAATGAGTATGGATAATAAAGTTGATAAATGAATGTCGCTAGAATGACTATGGATAATATAGTTTATATATTAATGTTTTTAAAATGACTATGAATAATATAGTTTAGACATTCATGTTGTTAGAATGACTATGGATAAAATAGATTATACACAGAATGACTATGGATAATATAATTCATGCATTCATGTTGTAAGAGTGACTATAGATAATATAGTTCATAAATTAATGTTGCTTGAATGGCTGTGGATAGAATAGCTGGCTGTGGATAGTATACATAGATGACTCTATGGATAATATAGTTTATGCATTTGTGTTAGAATGTCTGGATAATACAGTTTATAGATTAATGTTGTTAGAATGACTGGATAATATAGTTTATACATTCAAATTGTTGGAATGATTATGGATAATATAGTTTATACATTGGTTCGGTTGTGAGCCTCACACACCGACGGAGCTGAAACCGACTGTTTCACATTTTTGGATTCTTCTTCATGCCAACCGTCTCATATGTGTCCTGAGTGTGAGGTGCCAGGCCCTGCGGGGGGGACAACATGAGACACATGATGTCAGTTTCAGATCTTCATCACATACACACTATTCACAGACACACAGTGTCTCACCGACGCTTTTCACACTTTTGTTCACACTCAAAGACAAGTTTCAGGGTCACACACGTACACACACACACACACACACACACACACACACTGAACACACGCACGCCCACCGAACACACACAGGCACACACACTCACAGAAAGCCGAAACTACCTGTCGTTGAAATTGAAAGCAAGCCAAGGTGAACACATGTTAAAGACATACAAACTAGAAATTCGATCCTTGCTGGGATTTGAACCCAGGTGTTGTTCCACACCCCCGTGCCCCCCGGTGCGTTCGCTTACCGTGTACACTCCTTCTTCCACTGGCTGTTTGGGATGCAAACACAAAAAGTTTACCACCTCATATGCAAATGCAGACCCACCAACACATGCTGAAGAAACAGTTCTTTAAATTAAAGGGTGGGCAGACATATGGGAGGTGAGAGGATGAGTTGAATTTCTGGTTTTCATGCTCACAGGATGTGTGGTAGTGTGAAAGAAAAGGGTGACGGTGAGTTATTTCAGTGTGTGCTTTCATTGTGCGTGTGTGTGTTCATTGTTTGTGTGAATGTGTATATTGTGTTTATTGTGAGTTCATTGTGTGTGTGTGTGTGTGTGTGTGTGTGTTTGTGTGTGTGTGAGTGCGTTCATTGTTTGTGTGAGTGTGTTCATTGTGTGTTCATTGTTTGTGTGAGTGGTTTCATTGCGTGTGTTCATTGTGTGTGTTCATTGTGTGTGTGTTCATTGTGTGCGTGTTTGTGTACCTTCTTCCCCTTAATTGGAGGAGTTTGAGGCTTCGAGCGACTCATCTGTTGACGCTGGTTGAGGAGTGAGAGAAAAAAAAAGTATGATTGGTGATAGAAGCGCATGTGTGGAAGGTAAACGTTTGCGTGGGATATTCAAAGGACATTCAAACTTTCCATTTTCCATTCCGAAAGACAGTTGTCTCTGAGTTTGTCACCTCGTTAGGAGTTCACATAAACTGCTATGACCCTTATCTGTCCCTTAACAAAATGATCAGAGATGTTTGTATTTTATTTGGGGCATTTTTCACCCCCCCCCCCCCCCCCCCCCCGATAAAAACAAGAATTAAAAAACAATATAAAAGAAAGGTAAACAGAAGCACATTAAACTACTCACCCTGATTCTGAAATAGAGCACGGTCAGGATGATCCCGTAGAAGAACAGGATGCCGTCCAGCAGATAGCACACCTCAGGTTCCGTCAGCGCCGCTGCAGAGAGGAAATCATTGAGCGGTGAGAGTATAATACTGGCCTCTATTGGGCGAACGGGGGTACTATACACGACGCGTTATTCGAAGTAACGATTAATAAAAAGGGAAGCCGAACGGTCTGAGGTAATGGCAGCCTAGATGTTTCTAACGGTTTGGTAAAGTTTACTGCAATTCTACGGCGTCAAATCTTACCAAATAATAATTAAAAATATTATATAAATGTAGGCTAGAAATATGATTACGACTTTCAATTTATACAATAAAGCAATACATTTAAGAGAAGCAATTTGTTGTGACTAATCCATAGGCCAACACACAACAATTTGACAAGTAAACTAAACTGAAACATTGCTCAAGGTTCTTGATCACGGGTTCATTTTAATGTTTGTTTTTATTCTAGTAAAAACAGTGTTGTACATTTATCTATTGGTTAAATATAATTTCCTAAAAATGTATATTAAGCAAATAAAATATTATTAATTATTATGACTATACCAAAACATTTATGGAAAATAACTAAAATAATGAAGAGATGCAATAAATTTGACTTGACACCCATATATTTTGCACTTCATCACACATATTCCCTTTCACAATCCTAACCTGATTTTTTTCATATTCAATATGGTGTGTGTGCGTGGTTTCGTAGTGAGCTTTGACACAAGAAGAGCCTTTGTCCTTAGAATCCGGACTCAAAGGCCTTGACTTGGTCTCAATTGGTGGTGTGAACAAGTGTGCACATCTGCATCTCTATTAGTGTCTGTGAGTGTTTAAGACGAGAGAGCAGCAATGGCTGCTTCTCGCTGTGCTGAGTTTCCCACCGGCTAAAAGTGACCACTGTGGTAGAGACCACAGAGGATGGAAGACGAGAAGAGGAAGAAAATATAGAGAAGGGCAGAGGGGAGGTGGTGGGGGTGGAGGAGCAGAGAAGGGGAAAAGTGTCTGGTTGTTTGGTGTCTAAGAATCAAACATGAGATTTAGTTTCAACATATATTTGGCTGTCCAAACAGCAAATGGACCATGCAAACGACACACTCAGATTCTGTATATCTTAAGTTTGTCATAAGGTGAGGTGGTCATAGGATGTTATAATAAAGCCCTATTCTAACCCCTAAAGAGCCTTCTATTTTACCAGGACGTGAAATGGCTTTCAAAGAGGCCACTCCCTACTACAGCCTTCCTCATTTTATTTTGCAATCGTTTTCTTTGGGTGCTATGTTACATATGTAATCATTGGACGGTCTTCTCCAAAGTGGGCCTGAGTGTGGAACTCTTTGTTCTGTTTTCCTCCCCCAGCCAGCATTAGGAAAGCAGCCAGGTGAATGAGGTTCATAGATTTTTTGCCATGGGCGGGGCCGTGGGAACTAAAACAGTTAAGGTATGATTTGACTGGATCGAGCCAGAGGGAGAAAACTAGTTTGACAACGTATTTCCAGTGTGCTGCTCGTCCCATTTAAGGCTTTTCTAATGGGTGAACAGAAACATGATATCAGATATTTGGTTGAAAGTTAAGACAGACACTTGTCTTAAAACAAGTTGCCGTGACAACCTTTCAACAACATCCAGCTGTTGACACGAGTGTCAACATTACTTTTCTAAAATGTTGGCACAGATTGTGGAAGAGGTGAACAGTAGGACTGTGAGAATGTGCAAATAAAAGGTTTAACTTCATTCATGATGACTTTTAAGAAAAGTCACTGCAAACAAACAGAGGTATTGCGTTTGTAGGGTGAAGATCCAAAAGGCACAACTATTCAACAACGGTGAATAGGTGTGCCTATTGTGATTAGGTGTGCCTATTCACTGCTAATTCTCTAAAAAGACATTCCAAGGGGTGTTAAGAAAAAAATAAGTCTAAAGCTGGAATGAAGAGTTCAATCAAGTTTGATATTTGTGTGCACGTCTCTGGTAGAGTAGAAAGTCCTCCTTCCTTCCCAATCGTCATTCTTGTGAATGCCTCAAAAGTGCCCAACACCAACTAGCGTGATCAGATCCAATGACATAAGTTCTACCAGTCTGTCCTGCAAGGTCTTCCCAGCCTCTATTACAGCACAGGTGGTACAGGTTGGGTTCAGGGTTAGCCCTCGCACAAGCAAATTGTCACTAAAATATCTATTTGGCACAAGTGAATAGTTTTTTTTCACTGACCAGAGGGTCGCTGGTTAGGGTTAGGGTCATGTATTAGGGTTAGGAACGTTTGTTATGGTTAGGGTTAGGGCCGTGTGTTAGGGTTAGGGTTAGGGCCGTGTGTTAGGGTTAGGGTCGTGTGTTAGGGTTAGGGCCGTGTGTTAGGGTTAGGGCCGTGTGTTAGGGTTAGGGCCGTGTGTTAGGGTTAGGGCCGTGTGTTAGGGTTGGGTTAGGGTTATGCAAACAACTAAGATTTAATTAATGATGAAAAAACTATTAACTTGTGCCAAATAGATATTTTAGTAACAATTAACAAATATTAACTGGGTTAATATTTGGTAATGAGGTAATGACTAGGGTGAGGTAATGACTAGTTTGCTATTTATTATGGCACCTTATTATAAAGTGTTACCCAAGTGTCAAATGGAGAACAAAAACCTGTGTCAGCTGCTGCATGCTGGGTGGGAGGTTTTAACTATTAGGCAACACAGGCCTGGTGTCGGGGCCTGGCGTCAGACCAACAGGAGGCCAGTCATGTTCCTTATAGGGTTGTAGGTGTAGCGATCATTTAACCATGTTGCCCATCTCCCCTCAAGTTTTGATGGCCTTCAAGTGTGAAGGCTCCCCATGCCCTCCTTTATAAATATAGAACTGAATATTTGACTTTTTTTTAATTGCTTGTTTTTGCGTTTTACTTTGAAAATTGTATACCGCTCAATACTTGATACCAAAACTGGAATGTGCGTCACAAGACATTTTACACAACATAATCCATTACAACCTCCTGGTCCCGTCATTTATCAAGCTTTACTTAGCCAGAAATGATCAATTAAGATTTTTTTATTAAATCTGCCCATATAGCTATATGCCTATAAGGTTACTATTATTTTTGGTACAGTAAAAATTAAAAATGTAATAAATTAAAGTGAATCAAAAAAAAAAATAGATTTGATGTGGCTATTATGACTGACGTTTATGAACTACTTTCATTCTTTTTTCTTTATTAAACCATTTCCGGTTTAAACAAATAAACCATTTACAAATCCCTCTCAAAAGTTGATCAATACTAGGTCTCAAATATAATCGGATATTCGGCAATATATCAGCCACCCAATCTTATCGACTAGTCAGAAACCTACAACTATATCAGAAACTTATCAGATACTCACCGACACTGCAGAAATGCGTCCACAGCACTAAGGCTGAGAGAATCAGCCTACTGCCCGCCATCATTACGACCAAGAGCGTAAACTTTAATGTATCTTCTAATGCAAATCAACGGACTGCCTTAACCAGACTGGGCAAGGACGAGCATGAAATGAAACAAAGCCTTTTTCTTACTTTTGACTTCTAGAGAATATGTGTCGCTTTTGTCTTCTCTTAAAAACCCCAAGGGGAAGTTGTGGTCTCCAGCTCTATGTCCATTCCGCTAAGATCGCATCAGACCACTCCCCTACCCTGATCGGCACACCAGAAGGGCATCGTTATATCTCTACGAAGCACTCAGCCCGCCCTGCCAGCCCTCACCTATACACGGTATATACACACATCTATACATCGGCTTGTGTGACCTCATTCAGACCCTGGTGATCATCCTGGTGGCTTAACATTCACCACGTAAAAAAAAAAGAAAAGGATTTACAATGAATAGGTCAGTCATAAAATATTTATTAGGGTTTATTTAGGCGTTGTACATTGATTGATTAAGAGCCGGAGTCTCCATCTCCCTACTTTGAAAGGTGGATCGGGACTAACCTACAGCCGAGCGAGAGAGAGAGAAAGAGAGAGAGAGAGATAGAGAGTGGATGCGGCTGAAATCTGGAGCTCTTCAACATAGAGGAAGTCGTTGTCTGGGTTTCAGGGCGCCTCAACGGTCGACCTCTCCAAACACGATGTCTTGTGTACCTGGGGACCACAAAGAACAAGATACGCCGTGGCTTAGTAAGGCCTCACCACAGGTAGAGGAGCTAGCAAGCCACCCGGCGCTCAGAGCCTGTAGAGGTTTGGTGTGGAAGTCTCACCGATAATGGCCACCACGTCGGCCAACATGTGTCCCTTGGCCATCTTGTCGAGGGCAGCCTGGAGGAAGAGAAGGTGAATTCACTTGTTAATGTTGAATAAGCAGACCACTACAGACCGGGCTCACAGAAGTGGTTTGACGAGGAGTTTAGCCAAACGGGCCTAAACTTTAAAACACTGTTTACAATGATGGAACAAGAAAGACTCACAGACCTTCTTGAAAGGTACATTAACAACTGAAAAGTACATTACTAACAGATTTTAATCTAAAATCAATTGAATTAATTATCAACTGTACAATGAATTTTTATTATTAACTTTACAATTACTATGAATTATAATAATAATTATCATTTTTATAAAGTGTTAATACATTTTGGGGTGAATTCAGACCCCCAAAAAATGTCAGCATTAAAACATAAAAAAGACGAATAATAAAAATATAAACATAAAAAATAAAAATAAAATATTTATGCATAGTACCCACCAAGTGGGCGAATCCGGGGGCTTTGATCTTGCAACGGTAGGGCCTGCTGGAGCCATCAGAGACGAGATAAACACCAAACTCTCCCTGCAGAGGAAGAAACACACACACACACACACACACTTTGTTTTATACTTCAGTAATACCATAAAAGAAGAAAGAATGATCAAACCGTTTATTTTATTAGTTCTAATAAAACAAATCACAACCCGATGGCAACGCTGTGCTGTAAATCTAAAGGGATAATAAGAAAGTGGAGGGCGGTAGGAGATGGGACGGCGGCGTCGGCAGCGGTTCTCCCACCTTGGGGGCCTCCACGGCAGTGTAGGTGGCCCCGGGGGGCACCTGGTAGCCCTCTGTGTACAGCTTGAAGTGGTGGATCAGAGACTCCATGGACATCTGGGGAGACGGTGGAGAACAAGGCCATATTGTACTCACGGTTGATGGCCAGACAGGCATACGTTCTCCCACACATGAACGGCAAACGCCTTGAATCTAGTCGAAGTCATGGTGGTTGGACATCGCCATGACTGACCTAATCATTTACAGAATTAATCACCATTTAGTCATTTCTCCATTTGCTTTTTTTTTAAATCAACGCGTTGGGGTGTATGTGACAAGCGTCGTGGTCCTTCACGGACTGTCCTGTCACGTGTCCAGTGTGTGTGACCCCGGCGACGCCGGCCTCACCTTCATCTCTGATCTCTTGGGCGGGGCCACCTTGGCGTCGTCCACCTTGATCTCCCCGGGGGGCATCTTGTTCATGGCCTGGATCATGATCCTCAGGCTCTGTCGCATCTCCTCTACGCGGCACAGGTACCTGACACACACACACACACACACACACGTTGAAGTTAGGGCTGGGCGGTGCAACGTAATCAAAGATATCGATATTAACTAGAGATGTCCCGATACCACTCTGACTTTTGGTATCGATACCACAGCTTTGGCTACCTGCCGAATCCGATATAGATCCAAAACTTTGTTTTACTATTGAACAAATAATAAAATGCATGGATGCCCCCTTCTCATGATGGCCAATGATCCCCCTAAAATGATCTCACTCAAAATGAAGAACAAACTTCCCCAGTAAACGTTCAACAACGACAGTTGGTTCTGAAAGACTGCCGGCCTTCCTTCAAACACTACAAAAAGCAGACGACGAGGGGACTTCAAGATAATATCACGTTAAACATCCTCATACACATCCTATACTTTGCGCCTGTCACGAAATCCGGTATAGAAAAAGGAAGTCCAAGAAAGAAAGAACACGATTAGGTGATAAGATGGGGGAGGTTCTTCCCCAGGCCAGCTGGGCATCACGTGACCACGAAGGAGGGGTTCAGGTGCATGGGGATACTGTGCTGATGCTGCCATCTGGTTAAATACCCACCGGCTTGTGGTACACATTTAAACTGGCTCCAGTTATAGTAAGTAGAGGGAGGTGACAGATGGCTACAGTTCAAAAGAGGAGGCAGATCATCAAATTCCGCGCTCTGTCTCTGTAGATCAATTCCATACTTGGTGCTTACACTACGGTACATGCATATCGGTTGCTTTTGATAACATGTCGTGCGCAGTTGTATCGCAACAGTTTAATTTTGGATACCAACTTCCTCCAAAAGAGTGCTGACAGCCTACTTTTAGTTATTGAACTGGGAAAAGACATCAAAAAGGAACAATCTTTTTCACAGAACAAACCGTCTGTATATGAACTACATCCAGTACAACATACATCCAGACAAGCTTAGTGAATAACTTGCACACACCGGTCGTAGCAGTCTCCCTTGCTGCCGATGGGGACGTCGAACTCCACCTCGTCATACTTGTCGTAGGGCTGGCTCTTCCTCAGGTCCCACTTGATGCCTGAGCCCCTCAGCATCACGCCACTGAGGACACAGAGGAACGGGTCAGGACCGGTTTAGGGGCAACATCAGGATCACACAGGCTCTGATACTGGTCGCAGAATTGCATTGCATGCATAACGTTTTGTAAATGATTTGTTGTTTTTATGTGGCTCATAGAAAATGTTTAAAAGATCTAGCGTGAATCTAAAATTGTATTCTATCCTTTTTAGTAAAACGATGACTTGTGAATCATTGCATATACGTTCATTCAGATCCAAAGAACTTTATTGCTTCCATGGAAAATTGTTTCATGGAAATTTTCAACAGTCCCCTGACCAAGACAGAAAGATTAAGCAGGGCCACAAAAACGCAGAAATGCTTGTGTACACACACACACACACACACAAGGGCCTACCTGAAGCCGTAGTTGAGGGCCTCCTCAGCGGTCACCACGCCGATGTCCACCGTGCGGTTCTTCCAGATGCGATTGTTGGTCAACATCTGGCCAGAGAGGAGGGAACCACACAACACAAAGTCACCCAACAGGCCTGTTATAAACTCTCCTCCGCCGATGGCACACAGCAGCGCCCCCTGTTGTCAGAACAGCAGGGGGGTAACAGTCTGGTCTAGCGTGGGCCAGACATGCTAGACCAGACTGTTCCCCGACCTGCTGTCAGAACAGCAGGGGAGGTAACAGTCTGGTCTAGCGTGTCTGGCCCACGCTAGACCAGACAAATGAGCTCGACACCATTTCAGCATCAACCGTGAGGCGATCAGAGAGCATGACATTGGCAGAGGGAGGACTGTAGAGAAGGAGAGACACTAGGGCCCCGTCCACACAGAGACGATTATTTTGTGAAACCGAATAAGTCCATTTGGAACGACCGTCCAGAGAGATCGGGCAGATTCAGTGCTCGAAAAACGCACTTTTCTGAAACCAGGTCCCAGGGTAGATTCAAATAAAAACAGACCTATGCGGTTTCGTGTTAGGACGCCTGAAACGCAAACGATGAAATCATCGCCCCAAACCTCTAGCCTTAGTGACGACAACAACAATGACGGCGGACTACATGCTTGTGACGATTCTGCAGCAGATAATGTCCCTTGTTGGATTGCTAGTGCAATATATAATTTTGCTCCGCTACCAAAATTAGCTAAAAAGGATTACGGACAGGCACATACAACAAATCTATTTAGATCCACCACGAAGCGCTACCAAGAGGTACTCGGGCTGTACGTTTGGAAACGCTACGTTTTTATGCTCTTCTTCTTCATTTTTTTTTTGCTGGAGTTCTGTAGCAGAAGCAGCGCCCCTTATGGGCCTGGAATGTGTACTAAGGCATTTCTACAGCTCGCTGCAGTTTCGCTATGAATCCCGTCTTTACGGAGGTATTCCTGAACCGCATCAAAGAAAAACAGATCGTTTTCGCCCTTGTGGACAGGGCCTAGGAGGAGGCCCCAAGAGGCGAGAGCCCGCTCACCTCTTCCACCTCGTCGATTCGGATGGAGAAGTTCTTACACCACTCGTAGATGTCGTCCATCAGGCCCAGGGGCATGTCCTGGAGGACAGGAAAGCACACACACACACAAATCAGTTGTTTAGCATATGCTACTATCCAAAGCCAATTGTCGAGAAGGGGAAGGTAGGTGGTTGCTAGGCATCTTGCCCAAGGAGCAAGGCAGACAGGTAGGCTGTGGAGACCGGGGGTTTCAAACCCAGATCTTTTCTGAGCTGGGACTCGTGCGACCCACGAGTCCCAGCTCAGACGGTAGAATGGAGGGGCGGATGGAGCGGATGCCGTCTCTACCTGGTGTACACCGCCCGGTCTGACGTAGGCCGCGTGCATCCGGGCCCCCGACACACGCTCGTAGAACTCAAACATCTGGAGCGGGAGAGCGAAAGAGAGGGAGAGGGAGAGAGGAGGTCAGGGGCAGGGAGGTCACGGTCTTGGACGAGGGTTATGAGCAGTGGTCAACGATAAGGGGGGTTGAACCGGAACGAAGAAGAAGAACCGGAGGAGCCAGAGAGCGCAGCGTACCTTCTCCCGCTCCTCGAACAGCCAGAAGAAGGGGGTCATGGCGCCGATGTCCAGGGCGTGCGTGGTGACGGCCATGATGTGGTTCAGGATGCGTGTGAGCTCTCCAAACAGCACTGTGCGCACAAACACACACAAACACATATTTAAAGCATTCACAATAATGGTATATTCCCTGGGGAACACCCCTACAAATGGTAAAGTAAATTGGTAAAGTAAATGTTGGTAACTTTCTGTCAAGTTGTTTTTTATTTATTTATTTATTAACATCTTTCATTTAATGTAGGGCTTCAACGACGAATCGATAAAATCGATTACTAAAAGCGTTGGCAACGAATTTGGTCATCGATTCGTTGAGTCGCGCGATTAATACGTCACTCGTAGGCGCGGCACTGTTTACAGCCAGCCGCCGACAGGTTGGTTCATGGTGCATGCACGCCCACAGCGAGCTTTAGTGTGAGCGACCACAGCTTGTATTTTGGTCATATCTTAACACTGGACTGTAGGCGTATATAAAAGTGTTGTACCTTCACTGTCTTTAGTTAAAAAAACTCTTTCAACTCAGTAACTGTCTAGTCCAACCAAAAACTCTGTCAGCTGCTGCTGCCGCAGACGGTGTGCAGACGGGCTTGGAGTCGGCACCGCGTGCATCAACAGTCATTCAAAGCAGCGGTAGTGATAACACAGTCGGACGGTGTAGAAAGTCCCGTCAGTTAAAAATAGTAATCCAGTTATCCATGTTAAGATCGGCAGGATATAGTGCTATTTAGCTTAAAAAAAAGTAGCAAACAGTGTCAAATGTGATGTGTTCAGGTCGGCTCAGTAATATGATTGATGCGTTCAAATGCAACACAAAAAAATAAAAATTTGAGGTTT
Source organism: Pollachius pollachius (assembly GCF_949987615.1). NCBI lineage: Eukaryota > Metazoa > Chordata > Actinopteri > Gadiformes > Gadidae > Pollachius > Pollachius pollachius. The sequence goes on along the minus strand of NC_136953.1, from coordinate 4,900,839 downwards.
TGGCCCAAACTTGTTTTCCCAGCAATATAAAATAGATAGTAAAGATGGAATTATGACCCGTTTAACGTCCTATCTTGAGCTATGATTATCTTATCAGCAATTAAAGCAATAATACAAGTTCTATTTCAACAAAATAGAAAAGTATCAATAGTGGTATCAATAAAGACTTGGATTGTTATGGAGTCTCGAAAATGGTATCAATATCAATAAAAATTAACGATCTCCTGTCATCTGAGAAATTAAGATGATTTAAATTATTTTTAACCGTTAGTATTTACCGGTTAAAGAACTAATCGGTTAACCATGGACATCCCTTATATACTGTATATATATAAATGTACATCATACATTGTATTTTTTGCATGTTATCCCAGTTATGTTTTTTTATTTTCTTTATCATTTAATATTACTTTTAATAGTTCCGGGACGTTGGAGCAATAACCTGGTGTTTTTACACTTCAGTCTGCACTGTGAATTTGAAGTAATGTTCAGTTTCTGAATAAAGATGCGGCAATTACATATGTTTCTTTTTTTTATCAGATTCATCGATCAATCGAAAAAATAATCTACCGATGAATCGATTATTAAAATAAACGTTAGTTGCAGTCCTAATTTAATGCACTGATTAATGTATCAATAATAAAATGCAAACAAAAGGTTAATTAATCTGTACAATGCACAAACTGTGTGTAGTGGTACTAACAGTGGAAGGAATGTTATTGCACAATTGCAAACAATATCTAGCGGTCACACAGACACAATTCCATGAGGAAATTAAGGGTGGGGTTGTGTTCAGGCCAGGGACGCGCCCGTACCTCTGATCCACTGAGCCCGGAGAGGAGCCTGGATGTTCAGCAGCTTCTCCACGGCCAGCGAGTAGGCCTGCTCGTTGCACATCATGGACACGTAGTCCAGACGGTCAAAGTAGGGCAGTGCCTTGACACACAGACATACAGCAGGTCAGACGAGATCCACTGCCTTCTCTACTAGCAGACATCAATGGAAGAAGGGCTTTAATTTAAAGAGTTCTGGTTTAACACAGGATGTCAGGGGGATTTCAAAGCATACAGGATCTTTAGCCACTCTGGTAAACGTATTTTTCCTGTACTATGTATAAATATTAGTGCTGTCAGTTTAACGCGTTATTAACAGAGTTAAGGCAAACCAATTTTTTAAATCGCACGACTAACGCTCTTTCGGCTTGGCAAACGTTGTAGTTTTTTCACCTGCTGTTTAGCAACAACTAGTCATGTTAGAAAAACTACAACACCATACCGGATCTAGCTCCACCGGAAACAAAACAAGCACGCCGCAAAAACTTGTTGGGGCCAGCAAGGATATGGAGCGGGTGAAAAACTCCTTAAAAGTGTGTGCGTGTTTGTGTGTCACATCTGTTCGAGCCTGCACGAGAGTTCAATGTTGTCATTAGCTGTTACGTCTTTCTGACCAATCACAGTTCAAGGCCCACCTGGGCTGTACCACTTGGGGAGGGGCCGCTCAGTTACTCCCCTCTAGACAATATCGACTTGGTTGCGACTTTGACAGTTTGTGAGTGTTGCGTCTTTTGGGTGAGTGAGAGGTTGCGGGCGCATAGCTCAGGCTGCCGGACGGCGCTGCAAGGACCTTTTATAAACACAATATTGTTCTCGCAGTAATCAGCCCGACAGCCCCAAAACGTTAACGGCCCACCGGGAAATCTCCCGACCCTCCCGATGAGGGAGGGTCGGGAGATTATATTACAACGCAAATATAATTTGCACAATTTATTTACAGATTTTTGCCTAATGCTTAAACACTAAACATGGTTGCTATCCCAAAAAGAGCGACAACACGCACACACACACATAGGCCTACACACACACACACACAATACTAGAGGAAAAACGGCACGGAGGTTGCGGTTTATAGATACAATAAAATGATTGGGCTCGCCGCTGCTGTGTGAACGTGGGGGAAACACTGCTACGTACGGTAGGAATATTCATAGTGGTTTAAATAATAAATGTTATAGTATTTCCCATCTTTGCCGAGCAAGAGTTTTGTTCGAAAGTTCAGTGATTGAAACAAATAAAAGCCTGGGCTATTGAAGTTTTACGGTATGCCTACCACTGTCATGCACCTACCAGATGTCAATTGGACCGGGTTGAATTCACTGCGGGTCTCTCTTCTTATATCCATCTTACCAAATTCAATTCATTACTGTCCTTCTCAACACTCTCTGACCTCACTAAAAGGCTAGCAGCACGAAATCAAGGGATATTTAGAATAGAAAAAAAAAGTGTGATTAATCGCGAGTTAACTATGACATTAATGCGATTAATCGCGATTAAACATTTGAATCGCTTGACAGCACTTATAAATATACATTATTCATGTTATAAATGTGAATCCATTTTGATTCATTATATCTTCCTCCGTCATCCAGGATCATCCTGAAGGCTAATCCCGTCTTACCTGCAGGTAGGTCTTGTACTCGATGAGCTTCTCTGTGCCCCGGTGCAGCAGTCCCACGTGGGGGTCACACTTCTTCACCGACTCCCCGCTGAGCTCCAGCACCAGCCGCAGCACGCCGTGGGCGGCCGGGTGCTGAGGCCCGAAGTTGATGGTCAGGTTGGACACGTCCTTCTCCGCGGGGGCGTCCTTGTCTGGGGTGGAGGGGAGCGGTGGGGCAGGTGGAGGGTTTGGGGTTTGGGTGGGGGTGGATGTGGTGGGGGTGGTTGGCAGTAGTTTGGGTGAGTGGTGGTGGTGGTGGTGGATAAGGTAGTGGTGGAAGAGGTGGAGGTTGGAGGTTATGTTAGAGCAGTGGGTTGGGTGAGGTTGAGTTGTTGGTGGTGAGGCAGAGAGAGGGAAATCAAATAAGTCATGGTGTACATTTCTTGAAAAATATTACAGATATATATTCAAAAAGTCGCGTTGCAGACTATTTTATCCAAACTGACATGCAGTGAATTATAAGAAACATCACTAAGGACTGGGAAGGGGCAATGGTATCTTAGCCCAAGGGTGACCACCACAGATAGAGTGCAGACAGACATTGGACTACCTACAATAAAGAGTCACCTAAATTAAACCTATAGCTTCATTGACAGTTAGCTGGCAGTACCGTTCCATGGGGGTGGAGTCCACTTCTCGTTAATGGCAGTAGGGTACATCACCGCTCCTGCAAACTGCTCTGTCCACTCCACATCGGGCTGCCATTGCTTGTGTCTGGAGAAGTGATTCAGTATTAGATGTAACGCGTGTCTCTACAGGGGTAAACTCCTTTAACTCAAGCTCAATGGGTGTTAGACAGAAGTGTGCCGCTTGTAAGCAGGTGTCATTTCTTAAAACACAATCATTTTAATTTCACAGATTAGCAGACGCCGTGTGATTGTTATGACCTGGATTTGGATACACAGTGAGTGAGCCTACAGTGGACGGTATATCTGGACCTTGCCGACTTAACGTCGGTTGATCACCATCAAATCATTGCATTCAGCTAACCTAAGAGGTTGATTTGATTTGATATAAAACAGCGTCAAGCACATAACACTTTGACCTCAAGACAACCTGGTCTGAATCGTAAACACATAATACATTACAAGATATTACTCCACCTTGCACCATATTACTTCAATCAGATATCTCAGCAGACCCTTTGCACAAGCCATGTGTAAGTATGCGTTAGAACATCATAAAGATCATAATGGCATAAAATAAAATGACGTAGTATGTAGTTACATATGTGATCGCTATATGCTAACGTTAGCCACTGGCTGCATTGATAACTGAAACCTCTCTTAATAAAAGGCTCAACAGTCATCTCCTAATGTCTGCTGTCTTACCTGTGTTGCAGGACGGTGCAGCCAGGGCTGACCAGATTATTATTTAAGATGTATTTAGTTGAAGGACGACCTAGTTTGGACAGCGACCTCAACATTGTAGACGCCATGTTGGCTCTCTCAAGCTGTCTTCTTCTTCTGCGGTTGAAGAGGTCGAATAGGCGTGAGGTGCGTCTCTGCCCCACAGCGGCCAAAAGGAGTACTGCATTTATATATTTTTATATTGTAAGTCGAATTCATTCTTAATTTCTCATTTCATGAGAAATTGCCACACGAATGATTTACATAATCAATGATATTCAAAAGCACAACTTTTACCTCTCTTTCTTATGCTATGCATCCAATGAATTCTGGTTAATCACTGAAAGAGTGAGGTTTTTTATAACTTCATATTTGTAAAGTGGAGAAAAGGCTGTGGCGGAAGTTCTTTGAACTATATTGACAATGTAATTGGTTTTAAATTCCTTTTATGAGGTATTTCAACCTCTTCATTCTCGTAGCTTCACCGGGGAAGGCGCTGGGGCGTCTTCTCTTCTTTGGGTCGTCGGTTTCCTCACCACCTCCACGTCCCACCTCCCAGAGGATGGGCTCCACGTCGTAGTGTTACCCCTCAGCGGCAGGCGGAACGGACACTTTCCAATGTTGTATTTCTATGGTTAGCTATGCTGCTATGAATAATATTATCAGATAATTAACAGATTCCAGCAAACTATGCACCTGTATAAGACTGTATAGATAGAATTTACCTGTTAATCGTATTAATGTTGATTATAATTTAACAATAACAATTCATCATAATGAAACGTTTCCAGACACAGAAGCAATGTCCAAGCTCGCCAGCTTTTACATGTTGTGAGCTTTGAGCTTTCGCAAGAGAATATAAAACGTGAATTTATTCACTTTATAAATTACATAAAAACAAACAAAGTTTTCCCCCTCTGATATGATCTATTAAATCACTACACATTGCAATAACAATACAGATATTCCCCCCAAAAAAATACACCACATGATGTTTTTATAAAAAACAGTGCTTTTTATTTATGTAATACTGTGGAAAAATAATTACATACCATTTTTAAAAAATACGGACGATAATGAAATAAAAAAATGAGAGCTTGTTGATAACGCTTGTTGTACATCATTTGAACGGTCTGCTACGAAGAACAGTACAAGAAGTTAAACACTGGATTCTTTTCCTAAATTCAAAGACACAATAATACAGGTTACAGTCCTACCAGAGGTATAAAAGTATTGTAACAGGAAGGTGGGAGACGCTATATGAAGATATGCTGAAACACACACACACACACACATACTGACGTACAAACGCACGTACACACACGCACACACACACACGCGCACACAAACACACATGCGCGCGCGCACACACACACACACACACAGCTATGGATATCATATGAATACAATAGATTTGTACTAACCCTAGTAGGGCACGCGTGTGTGTATGTGTATGTGTGTGTACGCTTCTCACACATTGCCATCATTCACACATTTATACAAACACTCTGTACAAATGGGTGCGCACGCAAAGGTGCACACACACGCCTTCTGGGATGTTTCTCATGTCCGCTCGCTCACTCACACACCCATTTACTCACTGACCCCCACACACACACAAACAGTCGCAAAACCTCTACACGTCGATATTGAAGATATTCGCTTTGTTCGGACCTCTCCCTCTCGCACGCATTCTCTGTCCTCCGCGCCGCTAGTCCTGCTGAGCGTGAGGGGTGGATCCTAAAGTGTGTTCTACCACAAGGTCCCCCCCGTCAAAAGGCCACTCAGTTCGCAACTCAGTTCGCAACTCAGCGTCCGCTCCCGTGTTCGTCCCCGCTGCGGTCCTCGTAAGGAAATGAGGTCAAAAGGCCAAATAGTTCGGCCAGCACAGAGCAGGGAAGGGAAAGGAAAGGGGGGAGGGGTGGCGGGGGTAGCGTTGAAGAAACGTCAAAAGTGTCCGGAATGACTCAACGTCCACCCCCCCCGCACTCACACCCTCCAAAGGCCTGTTTCAATTAAAAACGTAAAAAAAAATGAAAACAGATATTTTTTTCCGGCGAAAATTCGGAAAAAATCACGAAATATCGGATTGTGACGTAAGATGGTTGGTGGAGGTTTCTACTGCATATCCATGGTCTAAAGGAGAAGGACAACATCAACACTTGGCACGAGGTTTCTTTAGTCTATAATGACGATATAATGTTCCCCATTTCGACAACCAACTCCCAAATACCTTTCTAACCGAAGTGGGAGAAAAATTCCATCGCAGCTTTTTTCATTTCACTTTACAATTCTTCATTTACTCCTTCCAAATGTCTTTAGGGAATAGCACCCAAAGACCACTCGTTGTACACCCTCAGGTTTAAACATTTGGTCCATATACACGCATAACTATTTCTTTTTTGTTTGTTTTTACAGAAAAATGACAAAAATAGTTCTGCGATGCTAAAAAATAGAATACAAAGCTCTGGTTTGGTGTGCAAATAAAAAGACACAGATTACACACATATATATATCCCATAGATATATAGATATTGATATATATATCTTTATAGATATATAGATATAGACAGATATATATATCTATGGGAAAAACGTCAAAGCATGAATACTGTAAATGCAGTGCAAAATGACGATGACACCCTCCTCGATCTTTGTGTGATGGCACATGCTGTAGACATGGAAAAAAAATATATATATATAAATATATATATATGAACAAAACATGAATCGTGGCCTACAAACACCCTTTCACCGGGCTGAGGTTTCTTCAGATTCAGCTGTACAAGACAAGCTCTTTGAATGTCCCTTTCTCCTGCGCCAGACGGCTCCTCCACAGTCTGAAATAGCATCGGCTAGGCTAACACTGTCCCCCATCCTGATTGTGGCTTGCACTGTCGGCTCTTTTTTAAAGAGCCCGGGTGTGTGTATATATATAAGGTAGATACATCGGGAGCGAGGGCATTTCAACGTTTCGTTGAAGTTTGCCGCCTTCCCTGTCTCATTAAGTTGCCACATTTTCATTTGGTCTTTCTCTCTCTCTCTCTCTCTCTCTCTCTCTCTCTCTCTCTCTCTCTCTTTCACTCTCTATCTCTCTCTCACTCCAGTTCTAAGTTTTTCAACCTTTCTTCATTTCATAGTTAAAGTTAGTTTAATGTGTGTGTGTGTGTGTGTGTGTGTGTGTGTGTGTGTGTGTGTGCGCGTGTGTGTGTGTGTGCGTGTGTGTGTGTCTGTGCGAGTGTGTCTCGGTAAATTGGTGTTTGCATGTTTTTACATTTTGGCTACGTATGTAATGCATCAATATAAGCGTGTCTTCACGAGCGTATGTGCACCAATTTGTGTGCATGTTTGCGCGAGAGTCCTAACACTAGATTCATCGGACCCTTCGAGTCCCCGCGTTCCCCCCAGGGCACCGCGGGTCTCTCTCTCTCTCCCCCTGCCTCTCTCCCTCTCTCCCCCTCTCTCCCTCCCTCTCCCTCACACGTGAGTCTGCATGCGCTGTGTGTGGCGGCTGTGTGAGTACTCGGAGTTCTGCGACGTGTAGGAGAAGCGCGTGGAGCTGCCGTACTTCCCCCCCAGTCCCGGAGCCTCCGGCCCTGGCGGGGGCCCCCCACCCAACCCCCCGGGGGGGCCACCCACGGCCCCTGGCCCCACTCCTCCACCGGGGGCCCCGGGACCTAACGAACCGCTGGAGCCTAGACCGCTGGGGCCCATTCCGCTGGGGCCCATTCCGCTGGGGCCCATTCCGCTGGGGCCCATTCCGCTGGGGCCCATTCCGCTGGGGCCCATACCGCTGAGACCCATCCCGCTGGGGCCCATACCGCTAGGGCCATGACCACTAGGGCCCATTCCACTAGGGCCCATTCCACTAGGGCCCATTCCACTAGGGCCCATCCCGCTGGGGCCATGAACGCCGGGGCCCATGCCACTTGGGCCGAGGCCAGGGGGGCCCATGCCGCTGGGGCCCATGCCACTTGGGCCGAGGCCAGGGGGGCCCATGCCGCTGGGGCCCATGCCACTAGGGCCGAGGCCAGGGGGGCCCCCCACGCTGTACATCTCGTAGGAGGGCCCGGCCTCCAGCGGGGCCAGGCTGGCCGGGGCGAAGCCCATGCGGTAGGAGGAATAGTGCGAGGGGTAGCCGTAGTTGTCGTAGGCCAGCTGCTGGGGGCCCGCGTCCAGGAGCCCGCCGCCGCCGCCACAGTCCCCGGGGAAGTCCCCGGCCTGCTGGAGCGGGGGCCCGGGCGGGGCGTTGCCCTGGGGCAGCTGCTGGTTCTGACCGCCGCCCCTCTCGCCCCTTTCGCCGCCACCGCCGCTGCCCCCGCCGCGGGTGAAGGTGTTGAACTGGGCGTAGCTGATGTGGGAGAGTCTGGAGGGGGGCCGCGGGTCGTAGCAGGCCTGGGGCCGCCCGGGCGAGGTGAGGGGGCCGGGCGGGGGGCCGCCGACGCGCTCCACGCCGCCGCCGCCGCCGCCGCCGCCGCCGCCGCCGCCGCCGCCGCCGCTGGCCGTGGCCCCCGAGCCCCCCGCGCTGCTGCTGCCGCTGAGGGAGGTGGCGCCCCCCGGGGTCCCGGAGGGGGAGCGGTAATCAGAGTAGTGCAGGGTGGAGCGGGAGGCCGGCCGGCCCGCCTCGTCGTGGGTGGAGGCGCGGACGTTGTAGTAGCCGTTGGTGGGGTCCTGTCGGGGGTAATGTGTTAGCATGGGGCAGTGGTCTCCTAGGGAGTCCAAACCCTAACCGTGGACGTGCACGCTGATACAACGAGATGAGGGCCGTCACTGGGGCTACAAACCGTCAGGGCAACGCCTCACTTTGATCAGGCAACGCAATGTATTCCAGATTCCCAATTTAGGTGTCCAGGCAAGCTCAACTTGAACATCCTTCTAAGTTTGTCACATGAATACGATGTATTCTTTTGGCAGTTGACCAGCATTTGCTAAATAAATAAATCATCCATTTAAATAAATAATAGATCCGGTTGGGTTCTGGCAGCTGTCACAACGATGTAGCCATCATCTGTGAGGTCTCCATGAAGCATCGCAGGGACAGCCATGGGGGTGTGTGTGTCTGTGTTTGCATGTGTGTGCGTGTGTGTGTTTGTGCGCGCATGTGTGTTTGCGTGTGCGTGAATGTGTTTGTGCGTGTGCATGTGTGTGTGTGCGGGTGCATGCATGTGTGTGTGAGTGTGTGTGTGTGTGTAAGTGCACGTACGTCGGCGCGCATGCACGTGTGCGTGCGTGTATGTGCGTGCGTGTTAGCATGTGAGTGTGTGTGTGTTGGTGTGTGAGTGTGAGAGAGGACCACCTCTAGGCGACTGAACACTGACATAAGGACTAAGTTGTTAGGTCAGTTACTTGAGAGCTCTCAAGTTTTTTTGATTTATATTTACTTCACGGCATCTCAGTGGCTCAGCCCCGCTAGTGTTCCTAGCGCATAGGCTATATGTCTTTCAGTATAGCGACCCTGGTTCTACGCTAACCTGTGGTGCTATGCTACATATCATCTCCTCTCTCTCTCTCTGTCAACCGACTTTCCAGTCAGTCTGTCCTGTCGGTCTTATTTTTAGAAGAATTCTGGGAGGTTATTTCTCTGTGGACTTCCACACATTCGTCTGAGCGCTGGATGACTAAGATAGTAGTTTTCCGTATAAGTGGGAGTCTGGAAGAAAAGAGGAAGTGACCTCATCACACGACCTCATCAGATCCTCTTCTGTTCTTAGAATACATCTACTGTCACATGTCTTTCAAATCATCCAGGCTGGTTCCCCAATCGTCCAATTTCCAGGACAAAGGTTATCCTAAAAGGAACCTCCTCAACTTTGTGTAACTTTTTACCACCAAACGAAGGTTAAAAATTATCCTTCGGACCGCTTCAAAATGATTGTCTGATTTGTTCAGGTGATGTCCAATTTTATCTCAGTAAAAAGCGGTTGCAAACCCAGTATTGAACTACAGGGTGTGCTGTTGCACCTATGTTCAGTGGTGTACGGTAATATTCTTTTTTTCCTTACCTTCAAGTCGTACTCCTGGCGGGTGTCTAGCGTTTCACTGCGCATGTCCGACTTGAGTTCGATGTCGTCTTTGAACGGCTGGTTGGACGGAGAGAAAGACACAGAGGGGAGAAACTAAACGGTCAAAAAAAGAAACAGGACAAAAATAAAACAAAATAAAAATAAAAAGCAAATTCAAAGGAAATTAATTGGAATGGAAATATAGGAGGAGGGGGGATGTGACAAAGGGAAGTGGGTGAGTGTAAAAAAAAAAAACAGTTGGGAAATCAGGAGAAGAAATGAGAAAAAAAAAAGAAGGAATTCAGTTATTCAATGAGTTTGTTCGCTTAACACATTGAAACACATCAGTTCAATTCCAGCAGGTTTACCTCCCATCTCAATACACCCCCACACACGCTGAAAATACGTAAAGCCCCCCCCACCCTTCACCGCTGGGTCTGGTTGTCATGACGACTCACCGAGTACATGGCTTTGACCATGCGCGAGGCGGTGGACACGCTCCCGGAGTCCTCCTCCAAGCTGTGGGTCTCCTTGTTGATCGTCTCCACCTTGATGTCTGGCTTACCCAGGGTGACCCCGCGGCGACCTGGAAGAGAAACACACACGTTGAAAACAAACACGCACACACACACACACACAGGGCAACATCGGTGTCGTGAGGCGGGCGAGTTCAGAGGTTAAGCATTTCCATATGGGTTTGCTTAACATTTGTTTTTGTGCTTGTGAGTTCTGACCATAGTAACAGCAGAGAGGTGGAGAGGTCAAGAAATCTACAAGTAGGCAAACTTAAACACAGTTTTTATCGAAAGAGGTATGTGGAAAAATATATATTTTTTCCCATATGAAGATGTTATATATTTTATCATTTTCCGTAGTAATAGACGCATGATGTACTGGCATCTTCAATGCAACTCTGAAACGATGGTAACACATTCGTTTGGAATAAAAAACTGAAGCCCTAAGATATTATTTTATGAAAAATATTTATTTAGCAGCTCTATCCCTCGCTCTCCGCCTCCCCGACAAAGGGAACTGGGCTTTGCACTGACGTCACCAGCCAAACCACTACCAGCCTCCGCCACCAGGTGTCGCTGTTTCCACCTTAAACACCAAACAGACTTAATGAAGCGCTAACTCCGGTGGGACTCACTGCCTTTGCGCTGGCGATAGAAGATGAGCACGAGCACCAGCAGGCCGAGGAAGAGGAGGATAGTTCCGCCCACCGTCACAGCGGCAATAACCCCGACCGGAGTGTCCTCTGAAGTAAGAGAGAGAGAGAGAGAGAGAGAGAGAGAGAGAGCAGTCCACGTAAAAAATATTTACGAGTTAAACTATGCATCTAACTTATCATTAGAAAAACTGACAAAAAAAAAAAACAACAACAACAACAACGATCACAGAAACAACCATCCAACCAAAAGCCCAAAACAAAGAAACAACGCCCAAAGAGCACAGCAACAACAACAACAACAACAACAAATCAAACAATGCCCAAAGACCAAAACAACAACGACAACAACAGCCAGCCCAGCCCCGTACCCTTCTCCTCCAGGCTGATGATCATGGTGCCGGGCCCGAAGGCGTTCCAGGCGGTGCAGTTGTAGGTGGACAGGAAGTCGGCCTCCATGATGTTGTTGATGGTGAGGGTGGAGAGCACCCCGGCGCCGTCGCCGGCCGGCCGGCTCTGCTCCACCGTGTAGCGCTCCAGCAGCGTGCCGCGCTCCTTCTCCCACACGTTCTCCTTCCACGCCCACACCTGCACACACACACACACACACACACACACACACACGTGGTTACACACACAGGTCACACCTGCACACACACATTGAATGAACACATGTGGTAACACACAGGTCACACCTGCACACACACATTAAACACACACATGTGGTGACACACATGTCACACCTGCACACACACACACACATGTGGTTACACACACAGGTCACACCTGCACACACACAT
>NC_136953.1:4874027-4876527 GCF_949987615.1 Pollachius pollachius | reverse complement strand
CAGAGCGCGCGTGTGTGTCCTACTATATACATTAATTTGCATCTGAAATGTGCAGAGCTACAGAGCGTATGAAAAGCAGAGAAAGAGAGAGCGAGGGAGAGAGAGAGAACAGAGAGAGAGAGAGAGACGGAAAGGGAGGGAGGGGGGAGGCGGACACAGCAACACACACACACACACACACACCCACACACACACAGACACACACACACACACACACACACACATGAAGAAGCTAGTGTTCATTCACATGTTTCTATTTAGAAGCTTTGGCTCGAAGCACTGGAGCATATTACACTAACAATATGATTAAAAGGAGAGAGAGACACATGAAGAGAGGAGAGAGAGAGAGAGAGAGAGAGAGAGGAGAGAGAGAGAGAGAGAGGAGAGAGAGAGAGAGAGAGAGAGAGAGAGAGAGAGAGAGAGGCAGAGGAAAGGATGAGGCAGAGGTTGAATGTAGGAGAGAGAGAGAGAGGCAGGGAAAGAGGGACGGCTGAGGAGGCCTGACAGAGATTGAAGTGGTGTGTGTGTGTGTGTGTGTGTGTGTGTGTGTGTGTGTGTGTGTGTGTGTGTGTTTGTGTGTGTGTGTGTGTTTGTGTTTGTGTGTGTGCGCGTAAATGGATGCAGAAAGATGTCAGAGGACGGCTGAAGAGATGAGGACACGAGAAGAGGAGAGACAGGAGGAAAAGAGAAATGAATTATGAGAGGACAGGAGAGAGAGAGAGAGAGAGAGAGAGAGAGAGAGAGGAAGAGCGAGAGAGAGAGAGAGAGAGAGAGAACAGAAGAGAGAGGGGAAAAGAAAGGAGAGATTAGAGGAGAGGAGAGAGGAGAGAGAGGAGAGGAGCGAGGAGATGAGAGAGAAGAGAGAAGAGGAAAGGAAAGGAGATAGGAGGGAGGAGTAGAAGGCGAGGAGGATAGAGGAGAGGAGAGGAGAGGAGGGGAAAGGAGAGAACGGTGGCGGGAGAAGAGGAAAGAGGAGAACACAGGAAAAGAGAATAATAAAAAGGGAAAGAGGAGGGGGGAATGTATAGTAAATATCCTCGATCTGTCCTCTGTCTCCTCTGGGTTCTCGTGGGGGTGGAGGTGGTGGTGGAGGTGACAGTGGGTGCGCTGTGCGTTCCTACCCCGGAGGTCCTCCCCGATGCCCAGGGCCAGGCCGTCCTTGGTCCACTGGACGATGCCCGAGTAGTTGAAGACCACGCAGAAGAGGATGACCCTCTGGCCGCGCACCACCGCCTGGTCCGCCGGCTCCTGGGAGAACCGGGCGGACCGCACTGGGAGAGCGGGAGGGAGAGAGACATTGAGGTCACACCTGTGCACCATACATACAAACACACACCGTGCACACAGACACATGTATGGCTGTGTAAGGGTCAGTCTGAGGTCTAGTCCAGAGTTCACCTCGACTCTGCATAGAAACCAATGCACAGCCACCATTGAATGTTGTACGTCCTGGCACTTGTACATTGCACTTATTCAAGGTACTTAATTGTGTAGCATCTACAGTAGCTGCTATCATTGCTTTACACGGGGAATGGGTTAGCCTAGCGATTGTAATACTTGCACTTGGTTCTATGAACATCTTTAATGTACCGACAGCGATATATTGTTTCACTTCTTATGACAAATGTACTTATTGTAACAAATGCACTTATTGTAAGTCGCTTTGGATAAAAGCGTCTGCTAAATGCCCTAAATGTAAATGTAAATGTAAATCTCTAAATGTAAATCTCAGGCTAAGATTAAACTCTGCACATTGGTGTCATTTTGAACGTTTACTTGTCTTTTTTCAAAAGTAATCTGAAAACGCTGTTTGCTTTTCAACTATCTCTGGAAAATCATGGACATACAAGAAGGGACACTTATGCCAACCACCTTGGTATGTTTAAGCAGAAAGGCAGCATCGACGGCCATCAAAACTGTATATTTACATTTCTTCCCCACCATTTGGCAGTTAGGATTCTGGTGATTATAACAACACAGAACAAAGTGCCGTGGTGACGGAGAGAGAGACTCAAGAGCGAGCAGAGGACAGGAAGGAGAGAGAGTGAGACGACAGGAGAGAGACAGAGAGAGAGAGACACCAGGACTAGGTAGGTGAGAGAGAAGGACATCATCGATCTATTTCTTAATTCTCTCCTGGCCCGTGACTTTAATATCTCAAACTCTCTCAACTCTCTCTTCTCCTCACCCCCCTCCTCCCCCCCACCCCAACGCAACCATCATCCTCCTGTCTTTTCTCTCCCCCTTTCCCTTTTCCCTCCCGATGACAACCCCCCCTCAATGATGACTCATACAACTGACTCTACACACACATGCACACACACCCATTGGCTGACATTGTTTCAGAGACTCTCCCCCCCCCCCTCTCTCTCTCTCTCCTGTCCCTCTTTCTACCTCTCTCTATCTGTTTCAGAGACTCTCTCCCCCCCACTCTCTCTCTCTCTCTCTCTCTCTCTCTCCTGTCCCTCTTTCTACCTCTCTCTATCTCTCTCTCTCCTGT
>NC_136953.1:4856527-4866527 GCF_949987615.1 Pollachius pollachius | reverse complement strand
ACGAGGGTGGGGGGTGACATCATTGTTTTGCGGGACAAAGTTCCAGGCGTCGGTGGAGCCGACCTCGTTCCCTTTGTCTGAATGTACGCACGCACGCACATCTGTATGTACGCATGGATGTACACATGTCTGTATGTATACATGCGTGTATACACACATACATTATGTAAGGATGTAGAATGTATACATACATAAATGCATTATGTAGATCCATGAATATAGACATGCAGATAGATAGAGACAGACGCATTGATACTTTGCACGTGTCTCTTTCTCGTACTTATTATTGCATCACTCCCTATATTCTTGTGCATATGCATCTAGGCACCATATTTATATGTATACACGTATATACGTGTTTATTCAGGTACATGTCTATGAATACATGGATCTACTGTATGCGTGTTTCTATGCATATATTTCTATACATTGATGTTTCTTTATGTATCTATGTATCTCTATGTATCAATGTATCTATTTATCTATGTGTATCTCTATGTATCAATGTATCTATGTGTATCTCTATGTATCTATGTGTATCTCTATGTATCTATGTACTTATGTGTATCTCTATGTATCAATGTATCTATGTGTATCTCTATGTATCTATGTGTATCTCTATGTATCTATGTACTTATGTGTATCTCTATGTATCAATGTGTATCTCTATGTATCTATGTACTTATGTGTATCTCTATGTATCAATGTATCTATGTGTATCTCTATGTATCTATGTGTATCTCTATGTATCTATGTGTACCTCTATGTATAAATGTATCTATGTGTATCTCTATGTATCTATGTGTATCTCTATGTATCTATGTGTATCTCTATGTATCAATGTATCTATGTGTATCTCTATGTATCTCTGTGTATCCCTATGTATCTATGTGTATCTCTATGTATCTATGTGTATCTCTATGTATCAATGTATCTATGTGTATCTCTATGTATCTATGTGTATCTCTATGTATCTATGTGTATCTCTATGTATCTATGTGTATCTCTATGTATCTATGTGTATCTCTATGTGTCTGTGAGCAGTGGTTGGTCAGAGGAGTGTGTCTGGGATAACTCTGAACACCTGTGTGTATGTGTGTGTGTGTATGTGTCTCTCTCTTTCCCTCCCTCACAAAACAACATGTCGGCCGAGTAGAATGGCCATTATAAAGCATCACCATGGCGACAGAGTTATAGGAAGGGGAAAAAAATGAGTGTGTGAGAGAGAGAGAGAGTGAGAGAGAGCAAGAGAGAGAGAGAGAGTGTGAGAGTGAGAGAGAGAGAGAGAGAGAGCAAAGGCGTGAAAGGAGGATTCCTGCTGTTCCCTTTGACAATGTGTCATTTATAAATACAAAGGTGAGGTTCAGACAGACGGACAGACTGATAGACAGAGACAGACAGACCGATGGACCGACAGAGAGAGGGAGGGAGACAGAGGGAGAGAGGGAGAGAGAGGAGGGGAGATTAGGACACGGGGTACGGAGGGGAGGGTGACGCCTTCCTTTGTCCGTTCACATCACCCCTCGCTCGCTCTCTCTCCTCTCTCGCTTCCTTTCCTGTCATCTTACCTCGCACGCCCGCCCCCTTTACCAGCAGTCCATGACCCCTCTCTCTCTCTCTCTCTGTCTCTCTCTTTCTTTCTTTCCGTCAGAGCCCCATCCCTCCGTGTGTTCCCTGTAAAGCCCCCCCCCCCACTCCCGTCCCCTGTCTCCACCCCCATTATGTTGACCACTCACCTCCTCAATAGTCCTTCCTCTCACCTGACCCCCTCCGCCGGCCCCCCCGATCTGCCTCGCCCCCCCCCTACCTGGACCGGGTGCGCCCCTCAAAATGGTTGCCGTGGAAACGGCGGCGGGGTGGCTGTGATGAGTTATTATGAGAGGAACGAGTGTGTGCGGATGTGGACAAAGACTGGGATCGCGCGTGTGTGTACGTGTGTATGTGTGTGTGTGTGTGTGTGTGTGTGTGCGACCAGTGAATGTCTTTGTGTATCCACGCTTTCTTTATATTGATATTGATATTTTTTCACACCAGCCCCCCCCCACCCCCCACCCCTAGGCACACACGTAAGTAAACATACGTGGGTGTGTGTGTGTGTGTGTGTGTGTGTGTGTGTGCGTGCACATACACACACACATCCACATCTGCCATACGTTGAGCCTGACAAGCAGCCCCTCTCTGAGCCTCCTCCTCGAAGAATATACCCTGTTCCACACACACACACACACACACACACACACACACACACCGCTGTCCCCTGACAACCGCTGTCCCAGTGAACCTACAGCGGAGACCATGGCAACACCTGGGATCAATGATGTGATGATTCGGCGGTCCAGGGCTTTCGGGCACACGGCGCGGCCCTATAGCCCGCCGCCCGTCCCTCTATAGCCCCCGACGCACGACCACGCAGCGGACACAGAGACACAGGAACGCTCGCGCTCCCCGGAACCAAAGGAGACGGCGGCCATTGTGGGGCCACCGCCTCCCTTTGTTGGCCGTCCTTCTAGATCAGGGAGAGAACAGGAGAGAAGAGGAGGGGAGCCCCACAATGTGTGTGTGTCCATACATATAGGGGGCACGGATGTAGGTATCTGAGCATGTGTGTGTGTGTGTGTGTGTGTGCGTGTGTGTGTGTGCATGTGTGTGCGTGCGTGTGTGTGTGTGCGTGTGTGTGTGTGTGTGTGTGTGTGTGTGTGTGTGCGTGTGTGGGCACAACATGGCACAACATGACATGCCATTGAATCAATACCGTTAAACTCAAGACAGGCGAATATTCCGGAGGCACTATTATTTTTATTTATTTTCCGATTCCGCCGGGAGGACGCCTCATGGCATCTCGGACGTCTATAAATCAGCTCTGGTTCGAGGTCCACTTTAATTCAATCCGGTCCAATCTGGTTTTATTGGTATGTAGCCTCTCAACGAATGTCATCTGTCACAACACGGCCCCAGTAAAAGAACACACGGGCCTTGACCTCGGACAGTGAGGTCATATCCACACACACACACACACACACACACACACACGGCCCCAACAACGCACAGTTCACACACACACACACACACACACACACACACACACACACACACACGGTCCCCACCCTGCATGGTGAAAAGTGGGCACCATTATTTATGGGCAGTAAAGAAGGTGGATGAACTGATGACTGGGCTGGTTGATGTTATAGACAACAGTGCTGTAAAGTTTAGTACCGTTGACACGTAGAATCGCAGTACAGCTACAACTCACAATCATTTGGGTCATTCCTCTAGCCATACTTCGGTGTAGTCAAGGTTGAGTGGCTGGCTGAGCAATATATGTCCATATTGATTATATTGATATGAAATTGATAGGAAACAAAGAGATAGTCCTGATCCCTGAAGCGGAGAGTTCTGGAATATTCTTCAGATAGGATGGATAGGACCCGGATTATTTTATTATACTGACCAAAGTTACGCCTATTGAATTGAAAGCCTTTATCAGGGTTGAAATGATTGGATTTCCTAAGCTCCCTTGGCCCTTGCACCTCATTTGAAAAGCTCCAGCCCAGTACAATCCTCCAGTAACAGTCAGGTAGAGGGCTATCTCCAGCCTACGTGTCTCACAGAGAGACTCAAACAATAAGCCCATTGTCGACGCCGTCCTTGAGCTTTAGATCGATCGATGGTCAAACAACGAAGGGACGTTTTAGATCGCCGATTTGGTTTTGCGGTGAACTGCTCCTGCATCCGATTACTGTGCGGGCCCCCACACACCCCCTCGGGCTCTCTCTGAACACAGAGGGTAAGAGTTGTTGTGGGAGCTCCGATTCCCCGGGGCCACGCTACAGTAGGCCAACATTACAGAACAATTAGCTCAGCGCTAGGACGTCCTCGGGACTCCAGACCCAATGTGTTTGTGTGTCTATATTTTGTATTTATGTGTGTGTGTGTGTGTCTGTGTGTGTGTGTGTGTGTGTGTGTGTGTGTGTGTGTGTGTGTCTTTGTCCGGTGGTCTTAACACTGATAATAGCAGCAAAGAGGTCAACATTTGGACGACGTTAAGAGCACTCTAGCCACAGACGACTGTAAAAACCATTCACACTTACACTACACGCGAGGTGGTTCCTTACAGGCTTGGAACGTGGTTGAGGCGAGGTCATGAGTGAGTGTGGCCACACAATGCACATAATGTGGCCAAACTGTATTCCTTTTGGTTTAACCGACAATTTGAGAGAACAGATTGTCCCTTCGGTTTTCAGATAACAAATGGTTCAAATTCTGCAAGATATTTTACAGCATGTAACAAATAAATAACCAACCCATGGCGCAGCAAAGAGCATTTATTTTTCCAACCCAATTACAGTGCTTTCACTTCGCTACTTTCTCTTCAAAATAAAAGCGCACCCCACCAGAGTTGAAGGAGCTCTTTGTGACGAGAGGCAACAGTGGGAAATGCAGTCTTTGTTCCGGGAAAGAACTACAGCTGTTCCCAAATTCCACATTGGAACATTAAAGATCATTGTGGGGATTCAGCTGGGTTTTTGTCTGGGGGAAATTGGAGTATTAAATATTAACCTGACCTTAGTTAAAAATAGATTATTTTCTATCCATTAACTACTCCTTGTTGTTCTATAAAACTCTCTCTCTCCCATCTCTCTCCCTACCATCTCGTTCTCTTTCTGTCTCTCACCCGTGTCTCTTTCTTTACCTGGCTCTCTCTTTACCTGTCTCTCTCTCTCTACCTATCTCTAACTGCCTAATTTTCTCTCTGTCTTGTGCTTTGACTCTCTCGCTCTGCCTCTCTTATTCTGTCTCAGTTTTCTGCCTATGTCTTGCTTTATCTGTCGCTCTCTCTCTTTACCTGCCTCTCTCTCTCTCTCTCTCTTTGTACCTGTCACTCGCTCTCTATGGCACTCACTACACCACCTGCTGTCTCTCTCTGTAGGCCTACCTGTCCCTTTCTCTCTACCCGTCTGTCTCTCCATCCCTCTTTCTCTGCATCAAGGCTCATGTTATGAAATGCTGGTTAAGTCCCAAGCGACACAGAACCCCTTTGGCATTTTTATTTTTATCTTGACCTGGACTAACTCTGCTGTCCTTAAACCTTGGCAGTAATTTACCAAGAGGCCAAAGAGTGTAAGAAACAAAGCCGGGAGAACAGCACACCACGGAGACTGGGACCTTGTGAAATGCTCTGACGTAGTTTTGGATAAGGAAGGTTTATAAGGACAGGGAACTATCAACAAGTGACTCTTTGGGAAAGCACCCAGTTTGTTGTCCTATTATTTGACAGTATTTACGGTGCAAGAAGATGGTGTTTGATGGTGGTTCATGAAGGTATTTGTGGTATTTGATGGCCATAGAGTCTGAGAATTGCTTGCGGGGAAGTGACCAAGACGAGACGAGGAAGGAGGAATGCAATGTGAAATGTGGACCCATCATTGACGAGCGATACGATGTTTAGTTTGCAAAACGACCCAGCGAAGAAAGGGTCTCTCGCTCTCTGTCTTGCTCCCCTCTATCCCTCTCATTCTCTCCCTCACCATCTTTTTCTGCGGCTCTCTCGGCCTCGTTCGGCCAGAGAAACGAGAGACACAAAGCAAAGAAACACAGTGACATCATCAGAGCCAGCCACATTCCTGCGGGGAGGGGGAGGGGGGGGGGGGGGGGGGGGGGGAGGGGGTCCTTGTGGCGGGGGATGGGGGAATGTGTGGTGCTGGAAAGGAGGAGAGGAGGGGGGAGGAACTTTTAAGGGGTTTGCAGACCCCTGCTCCCCCCCAACCCCTCTTCTCTCATCTACACCCTCTCCCCATCAAAAAAAACAGCAGTCTCTGTGTGTGTGTGTGTGTGTGTGTCTGTGTGTTTTCACCAGAAAGGATGGTTAGTTGGATGCAGTCTGCCTTTGTGTTTGACTTTATTGATGTGTTGTTCTGTAGTCATAGCTGAATTGCATGTGCATTAACACATGTGAGTGTATCTTTTGTGTCCGTCCATGTGTGTGCGCTTGCGTGTGTGCGTGCATGTGTGTGTGCATACAGTACAATGACACTCATCATGTGTCTCTGCTGACCCTGTCTCCCTCTCTCTCCCCCCTTCCCTCTCCCTCTCTCTCCCCCTCTCCTTTCTCTCTCTCTCTCTCTTCCCCCTCTCCTCTCCCTCTCTCTTTCCCCTCTCCTCTCCCTCTCTCCTCCCCCTCTCTCCTCCCCCTCTCCTCTCCCTCTCTCCTCCCCCTCTCCTCTCTCCCTCTCTCTTTCCCCTCTCCTCTCCCTCTCTCCTCCCCCTCTCTCCTCCCCCTCTCCTCTCCCTCTCTCCTCCCCCTCTCCTCTCTACCTCTCTCTTCCCCTCTCCTCCCCCTCTCTCTTTCCCCTCTCCTCCCCCTCTCTCTTTCCCCTCTCCTCTCCCTCTCTCGCCCCCCCTCCTCTCTCCCTCGCTCTTCCCCCTCCACTGACTACAGGAATGCTAGAACCACATCTGGAACTTATTAGAGAGGGGGAGGGGGGAAGGAGAGGGGACTGAGCAGGGGACGGAGAGAGGAGGAGAAAGGAGAGAGAGGAGGAGAGAGGAGAGAGAGGGGGAAGGAAGAAACGTGAAAGAGACCAATGCTGAGAAGTAGAAAAAAAAGAAGTCCAGGAAAGATATTTTAAAGCAAAGAGAGAGAGAGAAACAGAGAGAGTGAAAGAGAGAGAGTGATGGGGGGGGGGAGAGAGAGAAGGAAAAATAGGAAGAGAGAAAAATGAAGAACAGAAGGAGAATAAGAGGAGAGGAAGAGAGTGAGAACAGAGGGGGTGGAGGAAAAAGAGAGTGCAAATACTGGGTGGTATTTCAAGAGAAACACAGAGAACCTAGGAGAGAGAGAGAGAGAGAGAGAGAGAGAGAGAGAGAGAGAGAGAGCGAGAGAGCGAGAAGTTGGGAAAACTGGGAAATTCAAAACTACTGAGCAGTGATTGCCAATGAAAATGGTTGGCCAGGAAAGTATGTGTGTGTAAGAGTTAGTGTGTATAGTGAGTGAGTGTGTATGTTGGGGGGGGGGGCAGGTCCAGCCTACAAAAGCCAGAGCATGCCTATAGCCCTGATGCTTCAGATGTGGACACACACACACACACACACACACACACACACACACACAGAAATGCACACAATGGTTTCAATGAGTACAGCCCCTTGGCCTGGCCTTATTAATGCCCCCCTTCTCAAACCCTCTCTCTCTCCAACAAACCAAACCCCACACACACACACACACACACACACACACACACACACATACACACACCCCTCTCCCCCTCTCCCCCTCACCCCCTCACCCCCCTCTCCCCCCTCTCCCCTCTCCCCCTCTCCCCCTCTCCCCCTCCATTCTTTTCATCTCACCCCATGCTCTCCTTACCCCCCTCCCCCAACTGTCCGACATCACTGTAGCGGGGATCTGGCCTCCCCCTGTTTCACCCCACCTGCCTGCTACAACAATCCCCCTCCCTACCCCCAACATCCACCACCCCCACCAGCCCCGCTCCACCCCCCAGACCTCAAAACAACTTTGCTTTTCTTCCCTCTGAATCAAAAGAGGCCCCCACAGATTCAGTCGTTTGTTCATTCAGAGTGGACGCCTGTTCTCCTCTGTGAGCCACAGTATTCATTGTGGTTGATGTGTACTGGGGTACCTCTCCTGCTACGAAGTTAAAGGATTGAAGTGTGTGTGTGTGTGTGTGTGTGTGTGTGTGTGTTTGTGTGTGTGTGTGTGTGTCTGTGTGTGTCTGTGTGTGTGATCGGACCCTTTGCTGGATCAGTGCGTACAGGGTTATAGAGACGCCTAACATCGCGTTAGGGTGTCGGTAAAAAATGCAGCCGGCTATAAAGTTAAGACAAGACAAGGACCACATCGTGTCTGGGTACCAGGACCCACACGTGTGTCCCAGGCGCAATTCCATCAAACGTTTCTCACTGCGTAACTTGAATCCTGTCACCGCGGAAATAGAAACCTCAAACCTCAACTAGAACTCGAACTCAACCAGAGCCCCCCCCCCCCCCCCCCCCCCCCCTCCTATCCACCAAATAGACGCTAACCTAGGTGGGCTTTGGATCGTAGCGTTTTAAGTTGGTAATGTGCGTGCATAAAAAGAGGGAAGAGTCAACCCAACCCTGGGTTCAAACCTACTCGAGACCTTCGATGCTGGACTACTTACTGTTGACATGTCCACCTTTTACCCCGGCCTCAAAAAAAACACTCCGCTACCAAGACACTAATGGCATGAGCGCACAATATATACAAAAAAAGAATCAGGGAAATTCCGGAGATCCGTCATTTTCTCTTTTGCCTTTGGCGGAGGCCATTTTGAAGAAATGTGCGCTCCCGTCCCCAGGAATCCCCCCCTCGCAGGAATCAGACGAGTGGACGAGAGACGGGGTCAACGTGTCACGCTTTGACAAACAAGCAGCGGAGACAGAAATGCCAAGAATTTTGTTGATCGAGTGGAGTCCAAAAAAGAGACTGTGTGTGTGTGTGTGTGTGTGTGTGTGTGTGTGTGTGTGTGTGTGTGTGTGTGTGTGTGTGTGTGTGCGTGCTGTACATTACGGGCTCTGTTCCCAGATGAAACTCCACAACTGCTCCCGTGATCACTTTCATTGGCTCCTCCAATTTAGAGCCCTTTCCTCGGCTTACGCCGTTGCCTTCATTCAGTTTGAGAAGCAAAACAAACAAATACAACACAGACCCCGCCGCCCAAATCTGTGCAAATCAAAGAACGTTCCAGAACAAGAACCCTTTCCAGCCTCAAACAGACGCCTGTATTGATGTATTGTCAAGTCAAGTGTATTTGCGTAGCCCTTCCTCTCTGTGACAGTCTCAAAAGGCTTCCCCGGCCTGCCTTACACGACACCACCCATCACCCGCAAGCCCTCTGAGAGCAGAGGACATCCTGCCCTGGAACCCAGAGGGGAGACCCACGAGAAGGAACCCACAGGGGAGACCCACGAAAAGGAACCCAGAGGGGAGACCCACGAGAAGGAACCCACAGGGGGGGACCCACGAGAAGGAACCCAGAGGGGAGACCCACGAGAAGGAACCCAGAGGGGAGACCCACGAGAAGGAACCCAGAGGGGAGACCCACGAGAAGGAACCCACAGGGGAGACCCACGAGAAGGAACCCAGAGGGGAGACCCACGAGAAGGAACCCAGAGGGGAGACCCACGAGAAGGAACCCACAGGGGGGACCTACGAGAAGGAACCCAGAGGGGAGACCCACGAGAAGGAACCCAGAGGGGAGACCCACGAGAAGGAACCCAGAGGGGGACCCACGAGAAGGAACCCAGAGGGGAGACCCACGAGAAGGAACCCAGAGGGGAGACCCACGGGAAGGAACCCACAGAGAAGACCCACGGGAAGGAACCCAGAGGGGAGGCCCACGAGAAGGAACCCACAGGGGGACCCACGAGAAGAAATCCAGAGGGGAGACCCACGAGAAGGAACCCACAGAGGAGACCCACGAGAAGGAACCCAGAAGGGACCCACGAGAAGGAACCCAGAGGGGAGACCCACGAGAAGGAACCCAGAGGAGACCCACGAGAACGAACCCAGACGGGAGACCCACGAGAACGAACCCAGAGGGGAGACCCACGAGAAGGAACCCACAGGGGGGATTCACGAGAAGGAACCCACAGGGGAGACCCACGAGAAGGAACCCACAGAGGAGACCCACGAGAAGGAACCCAGAAGGGAGACCCGAGAGAAGGAATCCAGAGGAGAGACCCACGAGAAGGAACCCAGAGGGGAGACCCACGAGAAGGAACCCAGAGGGGAGACCCACGAGAAGGAACCCACAGAGGAGACCCACGAGAAGGAACCCAGCAGAGGGAACCCTCCTTCCAGGGACAGCGTAGGCCGTGGAGTGGGTCCACAACAGGCAGACGCAACGGACGGGACTACGACTAAAGCAGTCCTAGTAAAGCAAACTCAGCGAAACAGAGGTTTGTATAAAGTGTTGGATGTTGCTGAACCATACCATCACCACAACCACCAGCACCCCCC
>NC_136953.1:4784027-4854027 GCF_949987615.1 Pollachius pollachius | reverse complement strand
CAGATGAAGGGGGAGAGTTGAAGAAAGAAAATCATGAGGGACAGAGGGATATTAAGAGGCAGAAACAAAGAGAGCGAGAGAGAAATAGCGACTAAGTTAAGACAATGAATGGCTGCCCGTTCCCCCACTAGTATCACTACAGCATGGTAGCCTGGCTGTTTTTAAAACGAGGAGTCCTTCATATGCTGGGAGGGGAGGTTGGTGGGGATTGTTGGGGGGGGGGGGGGGGGTCTTGCATATAGAACCGCGGTTGGTCAGTGGCTGTCATTCCCATCACGTCCTCGCGCTCCCCCTCGTCTGAATAAAGCCTCTATAGGTTGTGATACGCAAAGGTCATTCATTTCGACACTCGCGCGCACACATGTCGTAGTGCTCCCCGCGTACACGCGGAGACACAGCGCCCTGGTAAAATAGGCTGTAGGACACGGGGCGCGCGGTGATCCATTACTGCGGGGCATAATGACATGTGAACCGCGAACATACGCTCACACATGCACTTGAGGTGATCCATGGCTGCGGTCGAGATGACAATACCACCCCAACCCCAACTGACACGCACGCACAAACACACACACATGCACACACACACACACAAACCAAAAGAGCATGTTCCTCGCACATCACGCGCGCGCACGTGCATTCTCCCGTACACACACGCACGCGCACACTTCTGAGCTGAAATGTCAAGGTGGGGTTCTTCTGATGGATTCATGAACACACACACACACACACACACACACACACACACACACACACACACACACACACGCACACAATGTAAATAAGAATAAGGCGCCATCAGTTTGGACGGACCTGCCGGCGCGTGTGAGAGTGACACATCCTACAAAAACGCTTTGGGGGTCTTACCGGTCTGAGAAGTCACCGCCAAACTAAGCAGCAGCAGCAGCAGCAGCAGCGGCGGCGGGCTCTGCATGGTTCAGCCGACCAGGGTCTCCGCTAGCTCCAGCCTCCGTGCGGACAGCATCCAAGCACCCCGCGGTGGTTGTAGTCGCTTGGCCGGTCGGTCGGTCGCTCACGGTAACGGTTGTAACAATATTCCTCGCACCGTCGTCGTTTCACGTCCCCCCCCCCCCCGCCCCCCGCCACCCCACCCACTTCAC
The DNA here is from genome assembly GCF_949987615.1 of Pollachius pollachius. Lineage (NCBI taxonomy): Eukaryota > Metazoa > Chordata > Actinopteri > Gadiformes > Gadidae > Pollachius > Pollachius pollachius. Next base: position 4,852,906 of record NC_136953.1, on the reverse strand, counting down.
GGTATCTCCAGTGGTGGATGTGGTGGTGGTGATGGTGATGGTCTGCTGTCGGAGACCTTCGGCGGCAACGCTCTATGTCTTGGGGTTTGAATCCATTTTGTTCACCGCTGGCTCGTCTCTCCGTCGCGGCTCTTTTCTTCTTCTGCTGACCGCTCTCGCGTGCACAGTTCCTGGGTTCGTTTTCTCATTAGCGGCGCATTCCTCTCTCCCTCTCTATCCCTCTCTCTCTCTCCCTCTCTGTCTCGCGCTGTCCCTCTCTACTCTTTCTCTCTCTCTTTCGCTCGCTCTCATGACGTCAGCAGCACCGCTGCTCGGCCCACTTTCCTCTCGCCGCGCGAGAGGGGCTCAGTCGAGCAATAAAAGGCCAGTGGGCCTAATGTTAAGAACAAAAACAACAACAAAACTACAGCGTGTTGATTTCAGAGGTTGCTGTGTGTGTGCATGCTTGATGATGTCCGCCTCGAATTGAAATGTAAAGCTCTTTGTTGTTTAAAGCATTTTATACATTTTATTTTAAAAAAATCGACCTAGGCATGATATGTGAATAAAGAATAAACATCAAAGAATTAATATTTTTTCCGTTATCTTCTTCCTAATGACGTATGTTGTCATCCAGCCGACAGTATTTTCGCCTGTAGCTCAGGCGCGATTCATCCTCCGGTTCGGTCAACACGAAGGCGGTGAGACGTTGTGTAAGGGCGTCCTCTGGTGGTCGATATGCTCTACTGCTGCACTACACATTCTGTGTTGTGGCGCCCTCTGATGGCCAATATGCTATACTGCTGCACCACACGTTTAATGTCCTCCCCAATAGGGACGAGGACACGCTTCACGGAATTTAGATGTAGCGCCGTCACATTTGCCCTCCATCCATCCATCCATCAATCGTTTCATACGAACTATCGTATTTTTTATTGTTAAGAGGAAATAATAAATATAACCTACCAATCATCTAACCGTTTGGGTCAAGGCAATATTGATGCACAAGGTAGCCTACTTTAAATGTGTAGGCTATATATAGTATATATAGTGTTCTTGGTGTATGTGTGGTCACTAACATTAAATATAATGTGTTTTATTTAATGTTATAATAACATTAAATGAAACACAAATAGCCTGTATAACTTCTGTCAATGTGCTATTTTGTACAATCCAGTGCCACATGAGACATTTGTAATTTGTAGTATGATATAACCAACATTGAAAATAGTATTGCTAACACATGTATCTCATCCATTTGCAGGTATTTAAAGGCTACACATTATGCTACATGCAAATATAGCAGGCAAACATCACTTCAAAAAAATGGGACCTCCAATGTATATTTGCATGCATTCCTCCTGTGTGTTGTGATTAACTTCCGAAAATGACGAAGCCATCCTCGTCTTTATACAATTTCGTACATGCTAAAAAATATCCACACAGCTGCACAATGACATACAGAGTGACCCATCTCTGCCGGGACTCGAACCCGGAGCCTCTGGATTAGAAGTCCAGCGCGCTATTCCATTGCGCCACAGAGACTGCGCCAGATAAAAATGGATGGGAACGACCTAGATTGTTATATCACCGCTAGGCTCCCCCCTTCTGTATCCCCTCAGCATCAGGACCACTCTCAGCCGACATTTTGGTTAAATTCCAGGAACGACCGCCAGATGGCGCGGTTGGACCGTCGGTGACCCTCGGTGCACTCGGTCGACGGTTTGAGCTGCATATGAGAGCGAGGGAGAGCCGCATAATTTGCTCATGGAAAGTAATATATTTCTGTCGTATATTGATTTGAAAAACAGATGTTTTGAATTGAATGTCTTGTCACTTACTGAAATAAGTGTTTTTATTTGTTTTATTAACAGAAACATTTACGCGCAGACATTTGGGACCGAGTAAACTACCCCACCGGGCATTTTTGCCCAACCTGTCCCTCCATACAAGGTAATAATACAGTGATTTCACTTGCTGTAACCCTACTTTGGGTAATTAGCGAAAGTTTGAATGCTTTTCAGAGCAATAATAACATCTCTTGAAAGTTGAGGCGTCTATAGTAGCCTATTGGCTCTACAGTATTAACCAGTGTGTTGCCTTTCACGCATAAATCTGAATGGATGTTTTGAAAGAGCTCTTATTTTGAAGGGCAGTTTTCACCCTAATGTTCCCGGGTCATAGGTTCGTTTTGGTTTAGTAGTCTGAGGAGGCTAAACGAATTTGCATAGCTATATTTCTGTGTTCATCCGCATGATTGTATCACTGTAAACGTCACAGAGGCAACGTCGTAAATTGATAATTTCATAATTACATTTATAAGTTAATGTTAGAAAGTACTATTTACATGAAAAATGCATGCAATATATTTGTGGTTAAAAACGTTTTATTTACATTTATTTACATGTGGAAAGCACCTGTTACAGAGCTTAATGGTAATTTTCATATTTGTCTTGTTACAGTTTTCACTCTGACCTTGTACAATGAGAAAAAGAGCCACAGTAAAGAGCAACTAAAGCTTACTACGACTCACGTCTTCATTTATAAGGAAGAGTTTAGCTAGTTGTATAGCTGCAGTTGCTACACCGCAGTGAGGACAACACAACCAGTGTTGGGAAAGTTCACTTTCTACGTGAACTAGTTCAAAGTTCAGTTCACAAATTTTAAAATGAACTAGTTAAATTAAACGTTCATAATTCAAAATGTTGAACTAAGTTCACAGTTCCAAAAAATGAACTAGTTCATAGTTCTTTTTTTCAATATGTTGCTGTGAGCTATTCGTTTTTTCTGATATTTTGAACATTGAGCCCCCTTTGTGGTTTGTCTAGGATGAAATAGAGTGGTTGAATCAAGTATCGTAAAGAAATACAGCTTCTATCGTGTTTTATTGCACATTTAGAGCATTTTGTGAATCCTATTGATTTCTGTTGGAAGACTCATTACTCGTTGGCCGGAAACGGCATGGGGGGGGGGGGGTGTTCAGTTTGGTTGTAGCCTTTTCGCTCGGTTCTAGCCCTACTGATGAGACGGAGAACCGAGCGAAAAGACTACAACCAAACGTGAACAGCCCCCATTTCCGTTTCCGCCAACAAGCAATGATTCTATGAGGTATTGTAGTCCACTGAGCTATGAGCCTACGAGAGCTAACGTTATGGATTGTACATATTTATAATTCGAAATTCGTCTCAGCCTTTATACTACAGATATTCTAGGGTCTATAGCATATAACCGCGTTGTCTGATTACAATTTAATTCATTTTCCACAATTTAACAGCTCTCGTTTTGAAGAATAATCACCGCGCCATTCGTTTCAATGGGAATCGCGCCGGTCTCTGCTTTCAAAATAAAGTGTACATATTTATAATTTGAAATTCGTCCCAGCCTTTATACGACAGATACTATAGGGTCTAAAGCATATAACCGCGTTTTCTGATTACAGTTTAATGTAACAGTAAGCTGGCAACACCGCAACTGCAAATTAACCACGCGGAGATTACCATGGCAACCGGTCAAACAACACGGCGATCTGCGCGCGCATCCGTAGTGTTGATAAACAAATAACCCCCATATTGAACGAAGTTAAACCGAGTGAGGGTGCCGTTCACAGACACCAGAATGAACGAGTTCACAGTAACGTTCATCAGACAGTTATACAGTACGTTCAGTTCACGTTCGCCCAAAATATGAACGAGTTCATGAACTGTTCAGGCACAACACTGGTGTTAACAATGTGTACATAAAAGCTAGGGTATGCAATGAGCGCACAGGCAGTCTGCGCCCAGGCTGGTAAACAGGCAGGTATGACATCCAATCATTTACTTCGGGCCGAAAACAATTATTGCAATAGCAATAGACCTCTGAAGAATAAGTCCGCCTCCGACGCTCCTGGTTCTGTCGGTCAAATGTCTATGGGAAATAACATGGTGTTTTTGAATGATCGTACATAGCAAACTCTGTAGGTGGCGAAGAAGTAAAAGCTGCTCACGTTTTGAACTACACACTTTTTCCATCTAGATTCCACTTGGGTTTTGGATTGTCGGTGCCGTTAAGGTAGCATTTATAATCGGTTACTACCTTAACGGCACCGACAATAGAAAACCCAAGTGGAATCTAGATGGAAAAAGTGTGTAGTTCAAAACGTAGGCAGCTTTTACTTCTTCGCCACCTAGAGTTTGTTATGTACGATCATTCAAAAACCCCATGTTATTTCCCATTGACATTCGACCGATGGAACCAGGAGCCAAAAAAAGTGCTTTTCTTACTCACGCAGCACCAAATGTCATGCACAGCGGACACAAATTAACAAGTTTACACCTAAGAGATATTAAGAGAGTGCATGCACTCATCTCAGAGAAGTTCCCAACCGCTGCTTTGAATTTTGTTCCCCTTTTTATTATATAAGCAAGGCAAGGCAACTTTATTTATATAGCACTTTTCGTACGAAAGGCAGACTCAAAGTGCTTCACATATAAACATTGTCATACAATAAAATTAAATAAAAATTAATTAATAGAAAATAAAACATATGCAAAAAATTAGTAAAATAGATTAGAAAGATAGAATAATGGCAAAGTTAAAAAATAATTTTAGGAAGTGAAAGTAAAAAAGTACAATGAATTTAAGATTTAGCAGAAAGCTAAAGCAAACATAAAAGTCTTCTGTCTTGTTTTAAAAGTGGTCAGAGTTGGGGCAAGTCTTAAATCCTCAGGGAGTTTATCCCAGTTATTTGTTGCATAGTAGCTAAATCCTGCTTTCCCATGTTTCGTGTTTACTCTGGGGATAATTAACAGAATGTTCTCAGAAGATCTTAGAAGGCTTATGTAGTGGCATCATATAAGTTAAATATTTTGGCCCTCAACCATTTAGGGATTTATAGGTTAGCAACGTGATTTTAAAATCAATTCTCTGACCAACAGGAAGCCAATGTAACGATTTAAGAATTGGTGTAATGTGTTCAAATTTGTTGGTCTTTGTTAGAACTCTAGCAGCAGCATTCTGAACAATCTAAAGTATATAGCTCTAAACATAGCTGCTTCGGGGCAGACTCTGCCTTTGTCACAGACAACTTTGCGCTTTGTCCGTCATGACGACTTGTCTGATCTGGATTCAGGCTTGATGTCAAACCTGACGTTTTGTGGCTCCTCTTCCGGTGCAGGAACATAAATCGCCTTGTGAATCTGGTAAGCACCAAATATAATTCAGAAATAAACAATAAATACAGACATAAATAACCAAGCTGGGTTGAACTCATAATTTCAATACATTTTTAAAGTAAGATATTTGTTGCTTATATATATGTACATTTCCAAGTAATTGAAATGTATTGGATATAAGCCTGTTCGATATAGGGTGAGAGCTAGAGAAGGCATTTTGGCAAAACGTTTTGGCAGACATTTTGGCAAAACACGAATGCTTCTAAAAGTAAATAACGACCCTAACTTTCATAGGGAATTACAGAAATATAGACATGATGTTAAATGTATGAAAAAAAAATCCACTTCCACTTAAAACAACGACCAACATTACATCAACGCGTTTAACCAATCTATTGAGCACCGTTATTCCATCATGTACACCCCCCACACCGGTCGTCTCCCCTGATCTCTGCGTGGGTTTTGCGCAAGGCTCTTGAGCCATCAGCACTTCTGTTATCTGCCTGTTGCACAATTACACATCCTCCCCCTACACTGTCCACCAACGCTATTCCGCCTCTACGTCCACATTAGGCCAGACTCTCACTCACTATCTGCATTGCTCCTGCGGATAGCAGGAAGCCATACAGAGTTGCCCCTAAACACACGATGTGTCTAAGGGAGGTTCTCGGTCACCGGTGGTGACGGTCAGCCTCTCAGCTGAGCACATTCCCCAACAGACCAGTCTTACCTTATCATTGTTGTTCTTCAGCATGTCCGGGAGGAAGTCCTGAGGCGCTGGAACCTGTGGGAAGATGCTCTCGTTGTGCCTGAAAGGAACGGAGGCCGATAGTGAAATGTTTCTTTGCAAAAATGTGAAACGTCAGATTTAATGACTATTCTAAAAGGGAGATGTATACACTCCCACAGTTGATTTGACATACCTCCTGAAACAGACAAAGGCCACCACTACGATAACAACCACCGCCCCTGGAATGAGGGTGCAGGCCAAGATCAGCGCCGTGTGAGGGTTTGTGTTTTTACCTGCGCACGCAATTCATTAACACAATGAAAACGTCAATACCAATTTACAATCACAATCTTTGCACAAAAAGACAGAGTAGATCGCAGCAACATCTGTCTTGCAATTTTTAAATGACCACAGACTGTTAAGATCCTAATATTTATCATAACATAAACAGGCATTGTGGTGACTGAACCTCTTGAATAGTTATGCTATATATAGAGACATCTTGGAAGATGTATTTAGTATGATCAGATGGAGGAGGGACGGGTTAGCCGTACCGTACACTCTGTATGGCCCTGGGAGGCTCTCTTCATGCCCTTCGCGGCGCTTGGCCTTCATGGTGATGTTAAAGGCACAGTGATCCAACGTCAGAACTGTGTGGTTGATTTCAGGAGACATAATCTGGGAGGGAACGGAAAGTTTAAACAGTTAGCGTGTTGTCTCTGGGCCACCTAGTGGTGGATTGGCTCCAAGCTAGCTGAGTGGGGCAACTGAATGCAGAATATGCTTTCAAATGCCCCACTCAGCTAGCTTGGAACCAATATGGACACTAGGTTTTGGGTTTCAAACCACTATGGCCTCTAGGATATGGGTTTCAAACCAGTACGGACACTAGATGAATGAAGCGGCTACACCCCGAGCATCGAAGAACAACGCAAGATGGAATGCCAACAAAGGCAAGGCCCAGGAAGGCAATAGTGATATGGGAGGTCCACAGAGCCACAGAGCCACCAACATAACCCAGCTCCGCCGGATAGGACGCTAACAATGGTGGGGCCAACAAAGGTGAAGATAACAATGGTGGGGCCAACAAAGGTGAAGATAACAATGGTGATGCTAACAATGGCCCCCACACACACCTCATTTTAATTTAATAATTCAAATTGTTAATTCAAACTGGGTGAAGGAGTCACCTTGTTCTCTCTCTTCCCACACTTTGTGTAATCCAGAATGTATTCCCAGGCATGTGGTAGGTCTACGGGCGTCCAATTTATGGTGAGTTTGTGGTTGTCCTCTTTCCCGGTCCAGGTCAGGGCAGGAGGTTGCACTGCAGGAAAGAGGGGGGGGGGGGGGGGGGGGGGGGAAGAGAGAGAGAGACTGTTATGACGGATATGAGAGAGCACCAACGGATGACTCCATGCCTTTGGCAGGGTTGGTCTCATGCAACCAAATTTGCACGCACACACGCACACACACACACATGCACACACAGACACACACTTTAGCCAAGTATGCGCACAACTGTTCTATGCAGACCCAACAGATGACTGGAGGCAACCACCTATCCACAAAGTGTCAGGGATAGCTTGTACATCGACCCAATAGTGGTCCTTTTCCACACACGTGCTGCACTCGGTCTGACTCGGCCGGGCACACCAGCCCGGGGGTTTTACGTGTCCAGTACGATCGGGCTACACCTGTCTCCAGTCGATGAGACATTAACACGCACACACTTATAAGTGCTTAAGTTTAAGAGGGACCTACACAATTACATCCTCCATGATGAGTCCAGTTTGACGTTCAACCGGCCGGTTCCCCCGTTTTTGCTTACCTATCTCAAGAATTGATTGAGAGACAATTTATGTCTTGTTTGCTCGTCAGACAATGTTCCACACAAAAACCGAACCGGTAGACATCTTGTTGTCGATGTGAAAAAGCAGTGTTTCCCCCAACACTGTATGGTTAAGGCGGCCGCCTTAACAACAATAGGGCCCCGCCTTGACAACCAATGTATAAAAATATATATAGATATTATGCATTAACAAAGTACAAAACTCTCGTAGGGAAAAAAAACATACTTCCATTAAGTACAAAAAATAAAGATAAATAATGCATCGTAATACTGTTCAAAACAATAGTCGATCCATAAAGCTTTTTGAATGGAATTGAAACGGCAGCATCAGTTTGTTGTATATTTCATTGCGATTACCAAAATACCCCCAAAAGAAACACTGTCACATTTTTTCTAGACACAGTAGTAGACACACTGTTGCAAATAATAATGACATAATGAGGAAGCAAAACAATTTTTTGTGTGTCTGTGAATGTGTGTGTGTCTTTATCCGTGTGCGTCTTAGGTGGGCAGTATTTAACGACAGACTACTAAACCTCCACTAGTGCTTGGCGATTAATCAAATGTTGATCCCGATTTAGATTTTAGCGTCAAACGATCATAAAATTAACATAGTCTAGTTTACAGAATCTTTTTTATGTTTTATAGAAAGGGCAGCACAGCTGAATACCTATCTGTATATTATTTTAGATTGGATTCTTTCTGACCATTTTGTGTATTTTTTTATGGCGAAATTCTCAGTTACAAAGTTTTTTTTGGGAGAGACATACTTAATAAATACAACATGTTTTCAAACTCAAAAATAATCGTTTGAATAATCGTGATTTCAATATTGACCAAAATAATCGTGATTGTGATTTTCCCCATAATCGAGCAGCCCTAACCTCCACCCACTGTGTTCTGTTGGCGTTGTCTCAAAGGTGTTCCTGGCCAGGGTGCCGTCGACGGTGCTGTTGAACAGGAACCAGACATTGAGGCAGAAGAAGCCATACTCTGTGTAGCTTCCACAACGCAGGTCGTGGCGCAGGGCGCAGCCCGTCCTGCTGCCGTTGGCGTCGGTTTGGTACGCGGGACACTCCACTAGGTCAAAGGTCGTGGTACAGTTTTCCTTGGGTATGAAGGCTTGGGACCCAGACGTATCCACCACCCTGGGAGAAAACATTCATATTCAATCATTTCAGCTTTTAGTTTTGAATCTTGCTGAGAAGAAAACATGGCCGTCAGTCCAAAAACATCAACAAAGGGGCATCATGTTATGGGGAATGGCTATAAACAGTATAAGTGTACAGTTATACAGTGATACAGTATGTATAAGTATACAGTGATACAGTATGTGTATCCATACGGGGTAAGCCTCAACTAACGCCCTTAACTAGGATGGATTCACTTCTGACCCCGCCCCCCATCCACCAGCTTTTCCAGCCGCTGGCATAAACAGGAAGTGGAGTAGTGAAACACCGTACCAGTAGTACAAGTGGATGTCCGCTACTTGCGGGGCAGGCCGCCAGGTGCAGTTAAGTGAGGTTCTGGAGTGAAGAGCGCACTTGAAGTCCTTGACTAGCTCTGTCATGTGAAAACACACACACACACACACACACACTATTATTTTCTATTGTGTTCTATTCTATCATATTCAGCTTCACTCTGTTCTGTTGCATATATCCATGCATACCTATATCCAGTACACACCAGCAAAGGTAGCCCCAAAAACCAAAACACACACACACACACACACACACACACACACACACACACACACACACACACACACACACACACTAGCATCACCAAAATAGCTCTTTTGCCCTGGAGGCTAATACAGCTGTGAGTAGTGCACGTGGTTGATGGCATCGCCGCGTGGTTGCGATTCATTACGGTTCATCCACGGGGGAGACATGAGGCTACCTGGGAAAGTCAGGTTCGGGAACACTTGCGCACTCGTCAGCCCCGCACAACGGGCAGACAGATTCAACTTCAGCAGCCCCCCCTGCATGGCAACGTAACTGTACCTCACGGTGTCACTCAGGAACCTGCTGTCCTGACGGAAATAAAACAGAATAGTGAAGAATAGAACGGATTACAATGGAACTGAGTAGGAAAATACATTGTGTGTGTGTGTGTGTATATGTGTGTGTGTGTTGTGTGTGTGTGTGTGTGTGTGTGTGTGTGTGTGTGTGTGTGTGTGTGTGTGTGTGTGTGTGTTAAAGGTCCCATGGCATGCTATTTTATGGATGTTTTAATATAGATATTAGTAGGCCCCAAACACAGTATTTGAAGACGTTCCCGAAATTCAGCCGTGGTACAGAATTAAAGCCACTACGAACCAGTCGCACATTGAGCTTTCCACAAATGCGCCGTTTCGGTGTCTGCAGCTTTAATGCACTCTGGTTCTTCCACGTCCACATCAATCTGAAGTAGACTGAACCACGACATGGAGGGGAAAGGGATTGTTGCCCGCTGTTGTTGAGCACAATTGTCTCCCGCCGGAGCGTCGCTGCCGAGGGACCACCGCCTCGGCAGCGGTCAGCGCTTAGGCACCACCGCCTCCTGCAGCGGTGAGGAGGTGGTCCCTCGGCAGCTGGAAGCGGGGCTCAAGCGGGAGATATTTGCGGGCAACCATCCCTTTCTCCTCCATGTCGTGGTTCATGTACTTCAGGGAGTCAAAGCCAAAGTTCCTTTCCCCAATTCATTCTCAACCATGGCTGAGATAACCCCCATTACGAGTCTCGTTGTGGAAATACCAGAGATGAGAGTCCGACGTGTTATGCGCCATAACACCAACAGCAGAACGGTTATCCAAATAACAAGGAAGTGTACAACCCTTGCGTTACAGTCCTGGAGCTCTATATCTAAATAATATCATATAATACATAGATATCTATATTATAATACATATTATCACGGCCAAAGGCTGTTTGCGCCTCCAGACGACATTATGAACCACAAACGACTTTGTCGGGTTCTCCGACGTCTCTGGTTCTTCCACTTCCACATCAAGAGATAACCCCAACTATAGGCTCGTTGTAGAAATACAAGAGACCTCAAAGAACCGACGTGTTATGCACCATAACACCAACAGCAAACACTTGCGATACAGTGTGTGTAATCACACACACACAAACACATGTGTCGTCGCACGTTCGTGTCTCATTGGCGGGCCAAATTCTCTGGGCGGGCAAGGCAGAGAAAGGGGTGGAGCTTAGATCCTTTACGACGACATATGGGACCACATTTCAAATCAGCGTGCTTGAGCCTCCGTTTTTTCAAAGGCGAGCAGAACACCTAGTGCTCGTTTTACACCGAACACAAGTTTTAGCCACTGGGGGACCATAGGCAGGCTAAGGGAACTCATATTTCTGTTAGAAAACCTCATAAAGTGAGATTTGCATGCAATGGGACCTTTAAATAGCGCCTGAGATTTGCATGCAATGGGACCTTTAAATAGCGCCTGGGAAAATGCAGGAAGGATGTGTTTTCTGTGGATGGGACACACTTTGCATGAAAACCTGTTTTGATGTTATGCAAAGTGTATAGGCCAGAGAAAAAAACAACTGCTACGCCTGCCCCCTGCCTAAAGCATTAAAAAAACTAACTTTGGAAGGAACTTTAACTTTAAATGAGCTGGAATCTATAACTATCCAGTAGTTACACAACTATCCAAATAGTTACACACACTATTTGTATGTGATATGATACAGTATGGTTCTTGTCACTTCAGTTGCAGCGATTGACTTGGCAGTAACCATTCACTGTTGGTTTTAGGGTTTTGATCTAAACATGATTGTCTAACCTTCAAGAGATGCCGAACACATCATTTGTATTGAGATCGCTCGTCTTAATAACCATCTGGTACCAGAAACATGAACCCCCATCACTCATCACCTACGTTATGTGGAAGTCCCTACTGTGTATAGGATTCACTGTTATGTGTAGGCTACTCCCAAGGGCCATAGCTTCACTTCCACATTGTACCGCTGTCCCTCTGCCCCTAAATCTACCCCCACGTATATCCCTCACTCACTTCATTCATTTCAGCCACTATATAATCGCAGGAGTAATTCTCCACAGGGGGGGTCCAGGACAGCTTATAACAGAAGTCCGTCACCCAGGACAGGTTCACGTTGGCTGGCGGTGGGAGCTGGCCTGTGGAGGGAAAGGAAAGGGTTGAACCTGACAGCCCCACTGAGAGGATGGCGCATCAACAAGGTTGACAGCCTCTGAAAAAATTTTAACAAACTAAAAAGTGCTTCTAAAATAAATGTCAGACCCTGGCTTTAATGGAATTGATCAATTTGATTGTCCAACTACCAGAGCAAAAAGACGAAAAAGAGACAGAGATATAGGTCAATCATCCTTTGAAAGATATAATAAATATGAGACACAGAGAGACACACAGAGAGACACAGAGACAGACACACAGGGGGACACACAGAGAGACAGAGACACAGAGACAGAGAGACACAGAGACAGACACACAGAGGGACACACAGAGAGACAGACACAGAGAGAGACACACAGAGAGACGTGAGGATTGTTTATCAACGAGTGGTGCTTGGGGCGGGATTAGAGGTCTTCAGATGAAGGGCCATGTCTTCCCCACGGAGGGTCCTTCCCCAGTCCCACCAGAGGATGTAGGAGCGTGCATCATGATGGCCAGGGACAGAAAAATGTCCTCCTTGACACGTTGACCACCCACCCCGAGCGACTCTGATCGCGTCCCGACAGTCACACGACACAAATCACATTAATTAAAAAATACAGTTTAATCACGCCTGCGAATAAGTTCGGTAGCGTTTCTTACCCATTTGACATTGAGCTAAGGGAGTAATCCATAATAACGCGAACATTTTTAAAAGGGTGATCATCTCCGTAGGCTTTGTGGTGTCCTGTCAGGGTTTTGGTATATTCCGTTTACCGTCGGTCCAGAAAACTCGAATCCCATTCACACAAAGCACTGTTCGGACTGTGACGGGAACGTGAGGAGGAAGCGTGTGGAGGAGGGCGGAGTTGGGGAGGGCATTACTGTAAAGCTGCTCTCACACCGCCGCGCGGCAAATCGCTATGGGGTCAGAACAGTCTCATTAATAATGAATGCACTGAGAAGGATTCACAAATGTATTTTGTGATTTATATATAAATTACTCTCTTCTCACAAATACATTTCAATGCACACAGACATGGATATCGGTATGTATAAATGTAAAATAAATACATGAACAAAGATAAGTTTCACAAACACATTTCTGATCCATAAAAAAATGTGTCTTGTTTTAACTTAGGCCTATTTCACAGGCCTCCTGCCCGAAATGACATGCCCAAAATGAATACAGTTGTCACGCCGCGTCCTGCTACGCGGTCCAATACCTCCATCTAGTGACTATTTGACGCCAGTGGTCCTTCTCCTGACACACCAGTCTACAATCAACAATCACCATTCCATACTTCAGACGGGGATTTCCTATCAGCCGGCGCCAGTTCGTCGTTACGTCTACCCCGTCAGTATCGATCCTACCAGCACTCTTGAGACATCTGTTTCTTAACCAATCCCCGTGGTAACCCTCTCTCCTCTTCCCTAGTTCTCCACCTGCCACCGAACCCCTGCCTGCCTGACTACCCGCATACCGTCTCGTCCTCGCCTGCCTGACTGCCTACCTGTTATCGAACCCCTGCCTGCCAATAAATCCCGTTTCCCTTAGCCCGCCTCTGCCTCCCTGTGTTCAGCACTTGGGTCCCCACGTTCTGTTCCTTAACAAGAGTATGCCTCCAGAACTACAAGGGCTATATGAATAAAGTTCGTTTCAAAAAGAAGGTAACACCTGTGAGGTGGATGCAGAAGTGTCAAAATCAATATAGATGTTAATGTGTCAGTGTAAATTCAGCTAGAACATAGTAAGAAATGTCAATTTTCGCCTAGAGAAAACACATTATTTAGAGTGAATACCACCTTGAAACTATGGGATAGTAGCCCAGAACCTTTAGGGAAACATATAACAACATCTGATGAGTACCCTGTTACAGGATAAATGCTAATAAAGTGATTTTAGAGAGGTTTTAGTCCAGGTGGAGTAAATCCTGCCATTTGGGCACTTTTGGGCACCATCAGTGCCATTTGACCTTTCTAAGGTACCAGACTGTAAAACTAATTTTATTTCACTGACATATCACTATAGGTATTCATTCCATCCAAACTCAACAGTTTTGAAAATTCACCCAGACCTCTATACATTTTCCCAGTCAAAGAAAACTATAGAATCGAAATGAAGTTTGACTGCAACTGGAGCAGATATAATTGAGAACAACACATAAAACCAAACTGTAAAAACAAAGGTAAAAACACAGCTAAAGACTACAATCACTATGGATATATACAGTGTTGTGCCTGAACGCGTTCACTGAACGAAAGTTCATGAACTCGTTCATATTTTGGGCGAACGTGAACTGAACGTACTGTATTACTGCCTGATGAACGTAACTGTGAACTCGTTCATTCTGGTGTCAGTGAACGGCACGCTCACTCGGTTTAACTTCGTTCAATGGGGGGGTTATTTCTCTATCAACACGGCGGATGCGCGCGCAGATCACCGTGTTGTTTGACCGGTTGCCATGGTAATCTCCGTGCGTTCATTTGCAGTTGAGGTGTTGCCAGCTTACTGTTACATTAAACTGTAATCAGAAAAGGTGGTTATATGCTATAGACCCTATAGTATCTGTCAAATAAAGGCTGGGACGAATTTCATATTATAAATATGTACACTTTATTTTGAAAGTATAGACCAGCGCGATTCCCATTGAAACAAATGGCACGGTGATTATTCTTCGAAACGAGAGCTGTTCAATTGTGGAAAATGAATTAAACTGTAATCAGACAACGCGGTTATATGCTATAGACCCTAGTGTATCTGTGGTATAAAGGCTGAGACGAATTTCGAATTATAAATATGTACAATCCATAACGTTAGCTCTCTCTGGCTCATAGCTCAGCGGACTAGAATATCTCATAGACTCATTGCTTGTTGGCCGGAAACGGAAAGGGGGGCTGTTCACGTTTGGTTGTAGTCTTTTCGCTCGGTTCTCCGTCTCATCAGTAGGGCTAGAACCGAGCGAAAAGACTACAACCAAACGTGAACACTCCCCCCTTTCCGTTTCCGGCCAACGAGTAATGAGTCTTCCAACAGAAATCAATGGGATTTACAAAATGCGCTAAATGTGCAATAAAACACGATAGAAACCGTATTTCGCTACGATACTTGATTCAACCACTCTATATCATCCTAGACAAACCACAAAGGGGGCTCAATGTTCAAAATACCAGAAAAAACGAAAAGCTCACAGCAACATATTGAAAAAAAGAACTATGAAGTAGTTCATTTTTTGGAACTGTGAACTTAGTTCAAAATTTTGAATTATGAACGTTTAACTGAACTAGTTCATTTTAAGATTTGTGAACTGAACTTTGAACTAGTTCACGAAGAAAGTGAACTTTCCCAACACTGGATATATATATATATATATATATATATATATATATATATATATATATATATATATATATATATATATATATATATATAAACACGCTGACAGCAACTATATACACTAAGGGCTGTCATGCCACTGTTGGAAGCAGTTCTTTCTGGAAGTGAAGCACAAATGGACCTGGCGCTTCCTGCAGTAGGCCTACAATTAATCTGTGTCCAGTTCTGGCAACTGCAAGTCACTGTCGTCAGACGAGGACTCGAGAGGGACTACAGTAGCCCCACTGTCGCTAGTAATGATAGCAAATGCCTCCGCAAACGAAAAGGTCTTTCTCCTGCGTGCCATTATTTATTTGAAAAGAATAACAAATGGGAAAAAAAGGCAAGAAAATACAAAATAACTCGCTAACTAGGAATGCAAACGTTGTAAGAAGCGTGTTGTAGGAGCGTATGTCTCTATCTAGCCGGAGTGTCTGCTCTGAGAATGTTCTCGGCGCTTCTGGTGCGTATATCAGTCCCTCCAGAAAAAACACATAAATTGCCGATTTCCGCAAAAAATATGCGGGGCTTGCATGATTTCATAATCCCCGCATTTTTGTTGCAAAAAAGTCACATATATCTCAGCATAAAGTTGAAAAATGTTGCGTTTACTTCACACAAGAGCAGCCATTTCCTCCTGTTGCCATGGGAACGTTATGAAGGGACGTAATTACGCGACGTGAACGTCATCGAAAAGCTTTATTTTTTGCAAGTTCCCGCATTTTTTCGCAAGTTCCCGCAGTTTTTGCAAGTAGCCGCAATTTCATCGCATAATATTGCATAAATATGCCGCATATTTCATCGCATTTTTTAAGAAAACGTATCGCATAATCAAGGATTTTTGGCCGCAACATTCACAAAAAAACGCCGCATTTTTCTGGAGGGACTGGTATATGCTGACCTTCCAGTCAAATGCGGGAAGATATCTTGGGTATGCATTGGTCAATTTGGATGAATGACCCCTCTACCGAACCGTCAGAGCCAATAGAGTCGAGGGACAGTTAAATCGAGGGACCCAAATCCATGTAAAAAAACACCATTTGCCAATCAAAAGTATCACACTGTATAACGTTTTTTATTTGTTTATTTATTTTGCTCTTCTTTGGCTGCTAGTTCAGTGAGTTTTCGGCGTAGTGATGAGAGTGATATCATCACTCTACGCCGGTGTTAGAATTGTGTTTTGTTTAGGTAAAAATGGTGATCATGAAAAGGAGGGAGGCATCTGATTGGCTACAGAGCCCCTTGTTGAAAAAAAATCATTTGTGAATCCAGTCACGTCAGGAGAGTCTGAAAAATCCACATATAAATACATATCAGTTCACACACAAATGCAAACAAGTTCACAAATGAAAAGCGTCTTGTTAATTCAAGGTAAACAGTTTGTATATAAATGTAACAACATCCAAATACATTTTTTATGAAAATTGCAAATATTTTTTTTATTCATATATTTATGGATTCATGTTACATTTATTTAAAACAAGACACGTGTGTGGATCAAAAATGTGTTTGTGAAACCTATTTTTGTTTATGGATTTATTTTACATTTATACATACCGATATCCATTTGTGTGTGCATTGAAAAGCATTTGTGAGAAGAGTCATTTATATATAAATCACAAAATACATTTGTGAATCCTTCTCTGTGCATTCATTATTAATGAGACTGCTCTGACCCCATAACTCGCTGCCTCCATTCATTTCAATGAGGGAAGGGCGGCAGAGGGGAGGCGGTTACAAAAGCGGCTGAAAACCAGGAAGCGGTTGCCGCCCACGTGAACGCGCACAGATTTTGCCCTACCGCTCAGCTTTCCCCCTGTTGAAGACCTCTGACTTAAAGGGTATTTCCGGTGTAAAATGGATTTGGGATATGTTTTGTATGATAACGAGTTGAAACGTTCGTACTGGAGCACAAAAAACGCATATAGACGCTTTCTTCAGTTGGCTGTTTATAGCCGATTCTATCAAAACGCTATAAACTTGGAACGATGGGGGCACTGGTTATGGTAAAAACTAAATCACTATTTTAAACCACTTAAAAGGCTAAAAGTAGCCCGACACTTCTTTGGTAGTATAATAAGGGTCTTAACATATAAAACGAGGCATTGAGAACTTTGTAATTGTACAGATTGTTTATTAAAAATGACATTTTATACACACAATAACATCAGTAGATCACCCGTCTACATCATTTTGTTTTTAAGACTCAATAAGTAGATTGGCGAACACAGACCTTGCGTGTTACTGACGAATGTCACAATCTCTGTGTTCGTCAATCTACCTATTGAGTCTTAAAAACAAAACGGCGTCGACGGGTGATCTACTGATGGTATTGTGTGTATAAAATGTCCTTTTTAATGAACAATCTGTACACTTGCAAAGTTCTCAATGCCTCGTTTTATTTGTTAAGACCCTTATTATACTACTAAAGAAGTGGCGGGCTACTTTTAGCCTTTTAAGTGGTTTAAAATAGCGATTTAGTTTTTACCATAACCAGTGCCCCCATCGTTCCAAGTTCATAGCGTTTTGATAAAATCGGCTGAAAACAGCCACCTGAATAAAGCGTCTATGTACGTTTTTTGTGCTCCAAAACAAACATTTCAACTCGTTATCATACAAAACATATCCCAAATCCATCTTACACCGGAATTACCCTTTAAGGTGCTTGCACACCGCCGGGCTGAACCCTCCGGCAGCGAGGCGGTTATAAGGGCGGTTGCCGCGCGGCGGTGTGCAAGCACCTTAAGTCAGAGGTCTTCAACAGGGGGTCTGCGAAGCCTAGGGGGTCCGCGGAGGTACTGCAGGGGGTTCGCGAAAGTTTTGGTTGATTAGACTTTTTTTTTATATTCCCCCGCTGCAAATTTTTTCCACAAAATGAAATGTCTTTAAATACACATTAAAGAGCAACTTTCAAGTTAATTGTATAACTTAATTCATACAGAATCTTGTATGAAAATGTCAATTTAAAAATAAATACACAGGAATATAAATGTTTTACAACACCCACAGAAGAAAGTGTACCTATTCTAAGCTAGGCTCCCAAAAACCGCCCCTTTCCTCGAGAACGCGCCTATGACGTAACGACAGGCAAACATTGGCGCTGCTGCACCTATTCAGTGTGGGTTTAGTCGGAGTGTTGGCAAGAGAGAAAAGAGGTTGTCGTTATCGTTGTAGTTGAGTAGGTTTGAGTTGTCAAAATGGTTCATTCTTGTGTTTGTTTTGGATGCAACAACTCCAACTTGTCTGGCCATCGGGTCCACCGATTTCGAAACAAGAAAGACAACCATTTCCGTGCTTGGATACGTTTCGTCCAGGCAAAGAGAAGCAACTTCGCTGCTTCCTCGGTGACGAGACACACGGTGTTGTGTGAAAAACACTTCACACCGGACAGCTACAACCAAGGAGATCTGATGGAATTGCGCCTGGGATTTCGACGAAGAGAGTGGGTTAGGCTTGCAAATGGAGCTGTGCCATCTGTGCATGCAAGTCTACCAGCAACATCTTGCGGTAGTGAGTCTAGCACTAGCAGAGAATCTGCACGCCGAAAACGGGAGCTTTGCACAGTAAGTATTATAATACCTATACTATAAAAAATGTTGCATCGAAATGTAGCCGCCCTGCATGTAAATTTTCCAAATGTATTTTTTCTTGACGTTATAATGGATAAGTCTTGGCATTACTTTTGTTTACTGTAATGATGATAGTGAAGTTAGCACCATGAAGGCAGGAGAGCCCGCCTAGCTGCCGTCAGCTTATAGCTACTCTTGTTACGTTAAGCCCAACGAGGCTGCACATGAGCCTCCTGACACTTATTTATTGTGCTAATAACATGATCTTTTTGAAAGCGCATCCAAGTAATGCTTTACAATATTACATCGGAGTTGCCTTGGTTTTCATTGAATGTTGGTATCAACAGGGCACATGCTTAGGAATTTGAAAATATTAGCTGCTAGCAGTCTTCTAAATAATGCATGAATGTGGGATTTTCATGAAAGGATTACATTTTTTAAAGTTGTGATTTTGGTCTGTTTTCAGATTTTGGGAGAGAGTGCTGCCAGCAAAGATGGGGCGCGTGCAACTACCACTTCAGAGCCTAAAGATGATGGAGATGATGGAGATGGAGACATCTCTCTCTCATCTCTACGATGGACCCTGAGCCAGTAGTGGTCCATCGTGGATCTCAGTGCAACATACGATTTTTCCATCGTTCATTAGGTAGTTAGCGTATATCTAGCATTCACCATACATGCCATATACAATCACAAATAAGGATGACATGTCAACATTTTTCTTTTTCTCGTTGGTTACTATTTTGCAATTTACACTTTTCAGACAGCAAACATTGAAAATTATGAACTTCATAATGTTAGAAAAAGATATTGTGTACTGGGTTGCATTAGATACTGCATGTTTTTTTTACCAATGAATGTGTAATGGTGAACAACTATTAACATGAATCTCTTTCATCTAAGCTGTTCAGGTAAAGCCTCAGATGGTGGATGTGGGGACTCAAACCGAAAGGTTTGAGATACGAAGATCAACTCCACTGGCCAGTCCTGAACAAAGTATGTGTACTAATAATTACTTTTGTTATGAGATGCGACAGACTATATGACAGAATATGTTTCATGCAGGATCACCAGCAGCCACTAAACTGGAGAGTGTGGCTGCCAGGAAAGCACTGGTGAAAGATGTTCGACAACTGTCACCTCAGCATCAGACATTCTCCCTGGAGGCCTACCATTCCCTCATTCTGCACTTTGCTCCCAAACACACTGGTTTCTCTTCTCTTGGGATGTGCAGCAGGTAGTGTTATCACTTAAAAGTATCGATACTAATAAAATGATATATAAAATAGGTATTGTGACATTTTTTAATTTCAGGATATTGCTGTACTTTTGTACTTTTGTGCACGTGCAACACTAACAGCAGGTAAATGGTGATGGAATGAATATGGCTAAAAAGTAATGTAGTGTTGTATAGCAGACCAAAATGTTATTGATAACATTACATATTGTGCGCAAAAGTTGAGTCCTTGTCTTAGACCCATTTGAACTGAAAACATTAATCTCATGTATTGTATTTCTGTTGCATAAGACTGCGTTGGGTTAACTTTGGAGACCTAATGTTCTATCTACTTGTCTCCTACAGACTTCTCTTGGCGGCCCTACATTTCAACAGTAATGGCAACAGAGATGTAGCTCGAACCAGTGAGGGTTAGGCACGCTACGCTGTTCGCTACCCGCGGTTTCGGAAAGGTGGCTGGGTAGTCCGCCCCATCAAGGAGAAACTATCTTACTGTTAGTAGTTTCACTTAGTTTTTCAATATCTTTTGTGAATCTTATCTTTTTTTTATGCAAGTCAACCATGTTACTAAATGTGTTCTTAACATTTCTCTCCTCAAGGATACGCAACAAATCTTATGGTCTCTCTGGTAGAGGAATACTAGATCACCACAGGCCCTACAAGAAAGCAGTGCTGTCTTGTCTTCTGCTGCCCCGCCCCCCTCCCCACTTCCCTCCAGAAGGTTGCCAAGGATGAGGCAGTCAGCCTCCATCTCGCACAACACTTGCGTTTTAACATGTTATAAAACATACGTGAAAGAAATTGTGAGAAAACACACATATCGGTACTCTTAAGTTAGTTTCTTAGCCTATTTTTTTTTTTTTTTTAAAAACAATGCATACAATGGCACTGAATATCCTGTGCAATGACAAATAAATCTAATCTAATCTAATACTAATTTTACCAGTACAGTTTGTTTCACTATGAATTTATTCATCGTCTTCCAAACGGGGCCACTGGAAACCTTTGTATCCTTGTCCTTCTCCTGCAAACCGCCTCCTTATTGCTGCAACAACACATGAACAGGGCTGTACAGTGCGACCGTTTTGATCGCATTTGCTATTAAAATATATAACGTGCGAAGATAAATACAAGTCCACTCGCACCGGTGCGAAAGGGTGAGAAGGACCCGTGGCGAAAAAAAATATGTCTTTCTGTACGGCTTTCAATGGCACTGCTAAGCGCGAGTGTGTGGGAGCATGATGGGAGTGAAGCATGTAGGGAAATGTATTTCGAATTTTAGGCTCGCCAGTTCCGCTCAACTACTAAAAAACGACAACGTAGAGGAAGAGGCTTTGTAATGGTCGCGGGAAATTCACTTTTTAAGCAAAACAGAAAAATGAAAAGGTATTTCTCTGTATTCTGAAGTTCTTCTTCATCAAATAAAGATGGAAACTTGGAAAAAAAATCCACGTATGGAAGAGATTGACTCGGCGACCACATGCACGGAACCGGCACCTTCGGACGAAGCCGACTCCACCCATGAATCCGTCTCGGCCAACAGGAAAACGTACAGGTTTAACCCCCAGTCAGGGGCGTAGGAATGAGTTTAACATTGGGGGGGACACATATCGGAAACTTGACAGATCCGGTATAATTTTTAGGTGGGACAAATGCGCCTGTCTCCGATATTGGAGGGGACACATCCCCTCCGTCCCCCCCGGTTCCCTCGCCCTTGCCCCCAGTAGTTAAAAACTTTCAATTGGCTGGTCTACGTTCAATCCAAGAAGTCTATGTTCTGTAAATATTGCCTTGAGGCAGGGGAAAGGACATCTGGGAAGACACCCTACATTACAGGGAACAGTATTTTCAAGAGGGACAACGTCACTAAGCACAACTTGTCAAAGCGACACATCGCTTGCCGGGGGGCTTTTTTTTCGCAAAAACCCAGGTTAACCGTGCTGGTTAAATTTGTAATAATTACTTAATTTTGTAGAATGTGTTCACCACTTCTGGCTGCTGATGTTTAAAAAAAGGCTCTCATAGTCACTTTACTATTTAATATGTCCATTGTCACTTTACTGTTGTTAAATTTGTTCATATTGTGTTACTTTTGAATATACGTCCTATTCTGTTCATATAGTTAATAATAATAAATAATTATAAATAATTATTTTGACTATAGTATGTGTGGTACGAAAATTATTTTTGTGCTACTGAATTTTTTTGCTTGCTAGCACCACTTTAAAAAGTAGCGTACAGCCCTGATGAAGGAAAGGCTTTCGTGATGTCCCTGCCTAGAAGTCCGTACGCCCAGCGGACAACCTGTCTACAGGTCGGCTTAGCTCAGGAGGTAGAGCAGTTGCCTTGTAACCGAAAGGTCGCTAGTTCGATCCCCAGCTCCTCCTAGCTGATGGTTGATGTGTCCCTGAGCAAGACACTTAACCCTAACTGCTCCTGACGAGCTGGCTGTCACCTTGCATGGTTGACTCTGCCGTCAATGTGTATATTAACTGATGTAAGTCGCTTTGGATAAAAGCGTCTGCTAATTGTAATTGCCTGTATGCTGTGTATCGAAACTGTCTGGATATGGGGACATAATTTAATTTTGATCATACCATGTTTTCATAGTAAACAATTTCAATGGTAAATATTGCATGTCCTGTTGGCTGATATTCTACTGTAGGGTAGAGCGAGTACGGTTGAGACACTTTTGGCTTTTTACACTACTGCACAAAAACTAGACACTGAAAATAAGTGATATTTGATATGCTGTTCCCTTTGATTGTATACTAAAATAGAATCAATCAATAATACCCCTAACCAATTTAATTTATTCATAATTTGCTCATATACATGAGGTGCGATTTTGTCTCAACCGTAACCATGGTGAGTACAGTTGAGACGGTACCCGGGTACAGTTGAGACACCCATTTAAACCCATTGATGGTGACTGACCAAGCATTGAAAAAACTTTAAACTTTATTATAAAAGTACTGGACAAAATATTTAAGCAAGAAATTAATTTATTTAATTCATTTATTTATTCACTTTATTATCTCACTCCTCACAGTGATGACAAACATACTGTTTGTCACCAGTGGTGCATTCAAAATGGGACCACAACCCACACCCGCAGCACGACACCCACTTCTCACCAGGCTTTGAGGCCGAAAACCATTCAGCACACACCAGACACTGAGTATCTGAATTTGTCTTCTTACTCCTTTTTCCTCCCTCCTTCGTTTCTATGATCTTCCGTTTTACTTGCAAAGAGGACGCCTTCTTCTCCTCTTCCAGGGGCTGCTTTTCCGGGGTGTCGGTTAAAATAGTGGAAGTCTTTTTCTTGCGTTGCTGCCGATTGGCCTTTCTCTGGGAAGCTTTCGGGCCGGACCGACTCTGGTGAAAACACTGCAGGCTCCTGGTTAAGATAAACACACAGAGATACACACACATGCACACACCCACACCCCCCCCCCATCCCACACACACACACACACACACACACACATAGACACACACACACACACACACACACACACACACCATCAAAGCTAACAGAAAAAATATGTTTGGGAAGCTCAGTAGGGATAGGGAAAAGAGGTGAAAGGTCACCCTCTGTGAGGGACCACTGAGATGCACTAGTGGCAAGCATGGATGGCCCGGCTGTAGTGAGGGCAGGAGGGGACAACCCAGGTGGAAGGGTGGCCAGCGTGGATGGCCCGGCTGTAGTGAGGGCAGGAGGGGACAACCCAGGTGGAAGGGTGGCCAGCGTGGATGGCCCGGCTGTAGTGAGGGCAGCCTGGCTTTCTTGGTTCGGCCTGTCAGTTACTAAAGTAGGGGCAAAGTCAGCTTCTTTAAAGACATCTGGATTGTATGGCCAGATGCTAGTGGAAGAGAAGCCAGCCTGAACATTCTGTGGCGATGCTCCACGCAGCAAGATATTATTCAGGAGACTTGGAAGGTCATAGATGGTGATTGACTTGCCTGGGTTCTGACGGTGCCACCTGTCCATCTCCCCATTAAGATACCTCTTCAGAGGCCCATACACAGCCTTGTCCAGGGGTTGAAGGTGGTGCGTACAATGTGGTGGGAAGGATAGCATGACCACACCACTTGCACGGCAAAGGTCAATGGCTTTCATTGAGATATGGGAGGAGTGATTATCGAGAAGTAAAAGGACCTTCTTTTCCTCAGTGGGCCTGGTGTGGTTGATGAAGTGCTTTAGGAACTCCAGGAAGTCATCCTCCTGCATCCAACCACTGCCATTTGCTGTTCCTATTGACCCCTCTGGACCGCCAGCGATGAAGTGTGGCAGGAACCTCTTGCGGGGAAAGACGAAATGGGGGGGGATGATGTTCCCCAGGGCATTACCTGCCAGTGTCATGGTGACCAGGGTTCCTCTCTCCCCAGAGGTGACTGCCCCCACTCTTCTCACTCCCTTGGAGGCCACCATGAAGCCCGGCTTTTGGTAGCGGCCAAGTGAAGCTACAGGAACCCTAAATTCCTCTGCCACACTCCTATTGGACCTCCCTTGCAGCACTGCATTGGATGCTCTCTCTAACTCCTGCGCTGATACACCCCTATCTGTGGTTCTTACTCTGTTACAAGGCATCCTGCAACAGGCATAGAAGAAACATAAATCTATAGGCTACAAAACATGGCCAGCAAACACTCACACATATACACATACACCTATACACACACTGCTTGTCTTTTTCATTTCTACTATGAGGTAGCATAGGCTCTATCACAATCAAGCTGTCTCAACCGTACCCGATCTCCCACCTTGCTTATTTAGACCCCAAGATAAATAATTCTTACTATTTTCATGTTTGAAAGGACATCCATTAATAAAGAACAGTTCGAATATCCAAAATATAACATTTTATTTTAATTTGTTTGTTTTTTTGTCCAACTTTGACTTCTAACCTTCTGTCGTTAAACTGCACAACGTAACTCCTTGTTATGTAATGGTATGCGATCGCGGGTACAGTTGAGACATTGTGTCTCAACTGTACCCGTCCGACCACCTCACGCTTTTCGCTAGATTGTGCAGTGACCTTGATTGACATGATAGCATGAATTATGTATATTTATAGTGCACAGAATAACGTTTGTAATGATGTAAATTGCGTTTATCACCTATGGTTAATAACATATTCATTGTAGAAGGGACATGTAAAATCAAGATCTTACCTTGCTAAAAAAAACTTTCGCCGATATCTTCGTAGCGGAGCTGAGTATGTTGCTCAAATTTCCCGGGGTAGAAGAGGATGTTAGTACGCATGTGCAAACTAAAAATCACGGCTCAGGATCATTGCGCACGCAAGTTATGTAGGGTGTCTCAACTGTACTCATGTCTCAACCGTACTCACTCTACCCTACTACACAACACCAAAGCTGTTTTTATAGGAAGTTAATGGAAACCTGAGTTTAAAAACCTGCTTAACAGGATTTACTGTTTTGGTGTAGAAAAGCTGGTTCTTTAAATTAGTTAAATTATTTTTGCTCAAAACCTACTCTGGTCTGCTGGCTTGGAGAGGGCCATGCTCCTGTCTGAAGTTCATGTAAGCTATCTGCAGCACAGGAGGCTTCAAACCCTGGATGGAGTGTGAGGCAGGCAATATCTTCTGCACTGAAAAAAATAATTTGTTGAAATTACTTGATTTTAATGTGGACATCGGTCACACATGATCAGAATGTGGCCATCTGACATGCGTTTTTTATTCTCAATGAAATATTGCTTGTTTACCCAAAATATCGTATTCACATAAAACTGTTTGAAAAAATCATATTGATTAGACATATTACGTGTAAGTAACCGTAACACTAAAATGTTATGTATTTATGTAGTTAAAATGATTGCATCATGTTACGGGTACTGGATTTTCAACTATAACTCCAACTTGATTTCTTAATGCTTATATTATCCACTATTTATGTAACTTTTTAAGGCAATTTGATAATGTCTCTGGTATCCAATTTAGACATATAAATCTAACTTGATTTGTTCAAATAAACTATCCAAATGTATTGTAGAGATCAATTTCATGATTTAGTGTGTGCAAATACAAAATACAGGAGAAAAAAGGCAGTCAGTCATCTGTAGTCAAATTTTCTGTATTGAGCTTTAAAACATTCAGGAAAACAGACAAATCTGTGCAGTTGCCGTAAACAGATGTAAGATGAATCAAAATTCTAACTCGATACCCTGCATCAACAGCAGTGGATTCACTGTCAAATACCACATTTACTGTTTTTTATTGTCTCAATATAAAAATAAATTTGCCTAGAACAGTCAAAGTTATCACAAGTGGCCCTGACTGAACATAATGCAATATGATGGGAATTTCTGGCCAATTTTTTTTTTACCTCTCTCCCTTTGTGTTGCAACATGTCACTAGCCAACAGCTATACATTATGGTAATTCACAAACATACACTTGCTTCTGTAAAAAATATGGAGAGTGCAGATCCATTCACATAGTAACAAGCACATTGCCTCTTCCACTAAACAGGATAACCATCAACAGCAGTGGATGAACACACAAACTGTACACCATCAACAGCAGTGGATGAACACACAAACTGGACACCATCAACAGCAGTGGATGAACACACAAACTGGACACCATCAACAGCAGTGGATGAACACACAAACTGGACACCATCAACAGCAGTGGATGAACACACAAACTGGACACCATCAACAGCAGTGGATGAACACACAAACTGGACACCATCAACAGCAGTGGATGAACACACAAACTGGACACCATCAACAGCAGTGGATGAACACACAAACTGGACACCATCAACAGCAGTGGATGAACACACAAACTGGACACCATCAACAGCAGTGGATGAACACACAAACTGGACACCATCAACAGCAGTGGATGAACACACAAACTGGACACCATCAACAGCAGTGGATGAACACACAAACTGGATACCATCAACAGCAGTGGATGAACACACAAACTGGATACCATCAACAGCAGTGGATGAACACACAAACTGGATACCATCAACAGCAGTGGATGAACACACAAACTGGATACCATCAACAGCAGTGGATGAACAGACAAACTGGTTACTAGCAACAGCAGTGGATGAACACACAAACTGGTTACTAGCAACAGCAGTGGATGAACACACAAACTGGATACCATCAACAGCAGTGGATGAACACACAAACTGGATACCATCAACAGCAGTGGATGAACACACAAACTGGATACCATCAACAGCAGTGGATGAACACAAACTGGATACCATCAACAGCAGTGGATGAACACACAAACTGGATACCATCAACAGCAGTGGATGAACACACAAACTGGATACCATCAACAGCAGTGGATGAACACAAACTGGATACCATCAACAGCACTGGATGAACACACAAACTGGATACCATCAACAGCAGTGGATGAACACACAAACTGGTTACTAGCAACAGCAGTGGATGAACACACAAACTGGATACCATCAACAGCAGTGGATGAAAACACAAACTGGATACCATCAACAGCAGTGGATGAACACACAAACTGAATACCATCAACAGCAGTGGATGAACACACAAACTGGTTACCATCAACAGCAGTGGATGAACACACAAACTGGTTACTAGCAACAGCAGTGGATGAACACACAAACTGGTTACTAGCAACAGCAGTGGATGAACACACAAACTGGTTACTAGCAACAGCAGTGGATGAACACAAACTGGTTACTAGCAACAGCAGTGGCTCAACACACAAGCACAAAATGAACTTATCACTGTATCAATAGAAACCTAGAATACCTAGAGCCACACATGTTTATACACCAAATAAGGAACAGAAATGAATAACACAAATTAAAGCCAGTGATCATCTGAGGTTTACCGAGAGGCAGCGCAGTGTTTGACCCATTCATTCGAAGAGACGGTTTTTCAGCGTGAGTACTTTGTTTGAAAGTTTACCCACATCCATGTCCATTAGTATCTTCTGTACTACCTCAAAGGTGTACCGGAGGTCGGCGGGGTAGCTGATGTTCAGTGCGTGCATCAGTCCAAAAAGCATAGCAACCGCTAATGCTTATTGTCTAAATCTCTTAACACCCTGATGCCCTCGAGGACAACTCCAATGTCCTCAGATTCTTCGCTTGCCTCATGCTCTTTTAGAACATAAATCCCGACCGTGGTTTTTTCAATAGCAGCATTGAAGGCGTCTCCATCCATGCCCTGTACAAAACAGACAAAGGTAGGTAAATAAGACCTCAAGTTTGACTACTTATCATGAACAGCAAATACAGAAGCAGCAGTTGGCAATGACATTTTAAAATCTCTGGCTTCCTCGAGCAACACAAACTGTATTAAGAATACACATGATAATCTAAGACATGAGACACTATTTCAGTCGCTAGGTGGACAAGAAGTATGATACAAGTATTAACTAGAATGAAATATAAAGTAGAATTTTGACTACTATTTTCAGCACACTATCATATTTATCTTTGTAGTTTGACAGAAAATGCTTTTGTTATAGTAGTAAGATGAAAATGAAAAAAATGTACGTTTATGTGACCAGCAACTGAGAAAGCTAATGATTTTAAAATATATGTAACAGAATTGTATCTGATATGGAAGATAGTGGAATTAGCACATAAGCACTTATCCATGTACACACCGCGTATTCTTGCACAAGGTTTTCTGGATTTTCACCCATGTAGATGCAGACTCCCTTGATAATGCACTCTCGTCCAACATCGGTCTCATCACACTGACAGGAAATGTTCTTGATTAGTGTCAGAATTCAGCCCTTTTGCTATTTCTTAAATAAAGTGAGCTACCAGTGTTAAGAGAGTTACACCCTGCAGTTAGTAGTTTTATATTTATATGGTTAATAAATGATTTTAATATGACAACATGGCCTAGGTGCAGGACATTGCAATTAAGAAATACATTGCGATTATATCACCATGTACACTGTCATTTGAAGTAACAATAAAATAATTTAGAAATTTAAGAATATAGCACCTGGCTTCTTCATATGATTAAGAGCCTTGCTGTGAGACAAAATAGATGTACAAATAGTGGAAGGGGAAGATGAAAAATAAATGCACTTATCGTCTCCCTGGCTTTGTGTACAATTCATGTACCCTCCTTACCAATCAATTATGTGGCAACTAAAACAATCTATAGTGTTGCATAACATGTCAACAATTAAAAAAAAAAATCATAATATTCTCCAAAAACAGTGTATTTTTTTATGAAAGTTGGACTCCCGTATAACTTACATCTGCCATTTGTGCAATCGTTTTTTTGAGCTTTTGCCCTAGGTGTCCTCTCCTTTGGAACAGCCTCGTCAGTTTGTCAGAGTGAACGTCCAGCTGAGACAGGAACCTGGATTGAAGTGGGACGGTGGCAATTCTCTTGAACTCAGCGTTGATCAAAATAGTAGTAAGCACAAAAAAGGCACAAAGGATTCAGGTTTCAAACTTATTATACACGTACATAACACATACAGCCGACCAGGAAAGTATAGGAGATAAAGCATAGCCACGGTACCATAACTTTCCTTAGACCAACAACCAAAACAAGATGAATAACCAACCATGTAGATAAGCCTTACCTCATTGACAGCAAATAGAGCAGGCCACCTTGCCATGAATTCCTCCACCATTGGCTCATCACGTACGACCTCATGTCTTCTGAGGGCGAAAGTTTTCTCCATTTTCTTTTTCATAATCTCTCGGTTGTTTCTCTTCTTTAGATCTGAAAGTAGATCTTTCTGCATTGCCTCCAGACTCTCTTTAGTTTCTTCTGACGGGTATATTGGGCAAAAATTCACCTCCGCTCTCTTTGCCTTTTTGACACCAAAGGCTGCACTTTGCCTTCCGGCAGGTTTGTTTTTTAAAGAGTTCACAGTCACCTCTGGGCAGCCCAGTTTCCTCAGCAGTGTACGGTAATTTGAAAGTTTATATTTAACACTGGTCTTCTATCCGCCACATCCTGTGCTCGAACCTTTCTCGGTCAAACAAGGATGCTTCTTGATAAGTCTCTGAGCTACCTGATCCATCTCCTTATCACTGACGTAGACTTTGTACTTCACAATTTCCTGCACTAAACCTTCAAGGATGGATGACTTTAACTTGGGATCTGGAATAAGTACAGTGCCATTTTTAACATAAGCTAAATTCAGCATCGTAGGAGAACTTTGGCACATGAAACACAGCAGGCCAAGAACACCGTGAGCTCATATACTCGCATGATGACAGTATATCTGTATCCACAGATGCACCTGACATGGACGAAGAGTCATTCACAGAGGAAGGACTGAATGCATGGGGATTTGCTACTGGATTGAGAACAGTAAGCATCTCATCATCATGTTGCATAGTATTGGGCCTCGACATATCAATGACTTTAAGAGTACCTTTGGCTTCTATTTCTGAAATTGAGGTAGGGTTAAGGAACTCATTTCCAAACAATACGTCCATAAATTGAAGTCTAATAGTGCCCTGAAGTCCACATTGCGTCTTCACTTCAGCCATAAGGTCGTCAATTTTTGCAGGGAGTCCATTGGTGAGAATCAACCTCTGACAGCTGCCATCAGTCAAGATGATCTTAAGGATCAGAGGAGTCTCCATCTTTAAAGCTGTTCACTCTGCACAGACACACAAAAAAAGATTAGACGTTAAGTTTCATTTTCCTAGTTATAAGTTTCTTTATCATATGCGGAACTGGTACAGGCACAGTCATTTTTAATTAAATCTAAATATCAGGCTCCCTCCAACAATACAGCATACAAAAAAAACTATTAAAGTGTAATTCCTTTTTCTGCATGAAGACCAATACAATTAACCTGACTCTAGCCAGATGAACCTGAGAGTCAGGTTACCATACAATAGCATCAAAAAACAAATTTAAAACAGCCAAGTATCAAGAGGGGAGATTGTCAAGTTAAAGTTGTTGGCGCCTTCATTATATTATTTACGGTAGCCGGTTATCGACTTGTGTGGACTTCCTGGAAACTTTAACCTACCGGATGTGCATGTGCATTAATATGGGCGAAATAACACCTCTCTGATGTTAAATCACTACAAGCACAAATGTGGCAACTGAATATTGCTTCCTCTTTGCGAGTGACCCCTGTGGAGTGAATTTTACTTTGGTGGACAATAAGGGCATTCCATGTCTTAAATGTGCATGGGCAGTTCAGATATGTACATGGAAAGCGAGAACTACGTCCAAAATGTGGATGCTTGTAGTGATGCAAAAGCTCGGACCTACTTGATACAGTTTCTTTGCAGCTTTTACAACTCCACATTACCGCCACCAAACCCTGTAACATACATAAAGATTATTATTAGTAACTTCATCAAAGCTCCAATCATCAATTCAGAAACAAAAAGGTCTGCAGCAATACCAAAATTCAAAGCACATGTAAATCTGTTATCGCTTTCAATTTACCTGATTAATGTGTTTAAATACAATGACTAACACATAAGGGAAAATATATATTAAAAGATGGAGTAACCGATTCAGGAGAATGCTTGTTGGACTTTGCATGAACGGTCATGACAGGCAATAACAGCTAGTGAGAAAAAGAATGGCGCTCAAACATATACACAGTCCCTTCAGAAAAACGTGAATATGCGATCGCAAAATTCAACGCATAATCAGCCAATGTCAAAGCCAATTTTTTCAAATATGCCACACTTTCACTGCATAAATTGCCTATTTCCGCGCATAATAGGCGGGGCTTGCATTATTTCATAATCCCCGCATGTTCGTTGCAAAAGAGTCCCATATATCTTAGCAGAAAGTTGAAAAACACAAGAGCAGCCATTTCCCCCACGATATGAAGTGACGTAATTACGCGACGTGAACGTCATCAAAAAGCTGCAAGTTCACGCAATTTTTGCAAATTCCTGCAAATTCATTGCATAAATATGCCGCATATTTCATCGCATTTTTAAGAAAAAGTGCCGCATAATCACGGAATCTTGGCAGCAACAATCACAAAAATACGCTGCACTCATCTTGAGGGACTGACATACATGAGTGCACATGCAGTCCCCGCATGCAACGACCCTCCCGACATTGACCCACACGTGCACACACGTATGTTTATAAATGCAAAACCTCTTCATATATAGCTAACTTAACCACTACCTTTAGCCGTTAGGCTCTCACACAAACGGACACAGGCTAATTAGCGCGGTAAAAACAAAATATAGCCTATGGTACATAGGTACATAGCCTACATACACAAACGAGTGGACTTAATATTTTAATAGTTACACAGTGAACCATAGCAGTGTAGTGCAAATGTTTCCAACTTCACAAACTTACTTTATCAGTAAATGGGCTGCTGTGTCCGTTGTGGCTGAAGGGGGAAATGTAATTTCTTCCAGAATTTTCGGGGTCAAATGCACTCCTTCTCTCTTCTTCTTCAGCGCAATTTGAATCCAGCCTATGGGTGCACTATACTGCACTCACACTCTCCACTGCTGACGGCATAGCCTCACATCTACCGCAAGATAAACTCACTCTCCTTCCCTTCTTGTAGCTCTAATAGTTGGTGTAAGGCCTTGTAAGAAATGACATGTAGACTACTTATTTCCTGACGCTTAGGTAAGTGAGATACACCCCATCCTCCATTTATGCACAGTATAGGCTGTCAATTAGATGCAATTTCTCTGCATGCCTTACACCCAGCATCTGCATGTGACAATAAAATATCCTTGTAACAATGACGATACTTACATGAACAGCATATTCCCGTCCTAATCGGAACATCAACTGACACGTCCTCCGCAGTACTGTATAAGCTATCTCATTCACAGCTATAGCTAAAGCCAGTGGCGGCTGGTGATCAAAAATGTTGGTGGGGCAGTAAAAGACAGGGGGTCTGGGTCTGGGTCCCCCCCCCATAAAAAAATAGATTCAAGATTAGATTTTTAATAGATTTGATTTCCTGTACTGTGGTTCATTTTGGGGATGGCCACTACCTATTTACCTGCTATTCATTCAGGTTAATACCCTACATCCTGACTTGCGGGGCCTGGACACTGCATATACAGACCTACTTTATAGCCATTCCACCAGCCATTTGACCCATTGTTATTCTGATATTGAGACAAACCATGATCACTGTCCTATACCGTCCATTTTTTGTGAGTCTCAATGTCTACTTCAAATGCAGTTAGAAATATGGGACAGTTGCTTTATTTTGTTTATATGCCACAGGCCGAAAGACAAAATTAATATGTAACTTACTTGCTCCTTTTAAGTATAACATTGCTTGGGGAGTCCAATTCCTCCACTGAAAAGGGTGGAAAGTGCTTACAACTCTCTGCTAGTTAGCGATCTATCTCTTCTCTACATGTAGTTGTGTTGCGTGAATGCTGCTGAGGGAGGTAACCTATTTGATTTGATTCGCTGAATTGTCCAATCATGTCGTGATAACAAAAAAGAAAACCGATACCATTGGCCTGGGGCGCACACTGGTGCGACCCGAGGGCGAATTTTCTTGCGCCAATGAAAAGAGCTTACATTGACTCCAACGTGGCCGGCGCACCTGACTTGGAGGAGGGCTTTATTTCGAATGTCCAATAACTAGCCTAGCCAAAATCATTGACGTTCAGACTAGAGATGGATTTATTGATTCGTTTCCGCGAACCAGTTCGCGTGATTCAGTTCGCCAAGAGGAGTCGTTCGCGAATCGTTCGTTCGTTCGTTCGTTCAGTCGAGTTTCCGGTAGCAGTGAATCGAGTCATCTACGGTTCTTTGAGTCAGTAGGACTCAGCTCCTCCCTAGTTCGTTCGTTCGTTCGTTCAGTCGAGTTTCCGGTAGCGGTGAATGGAATCATGGAATGCACGGTTCTCAGCTGAGTCAGTCAGACTCAGACTCTCAAACGATCGTGGAAGTCAGCCATCAACATAACAACATTACAACTCAATTCCTTTCAGCTGAGTAGGAGAGCTTCATGTTCAGGATCGGGATGTTGTTGCCCAGGCCCCGTACGTCAGCTGCTGACTATCATGAAAGGTGAGTCAATATCGTTCATTTTATATATGGAAAATTACCAGAGATAAAGGAACAATGCGTCAACCCTAACCCCAAAATGTATTAAGACCAGGCTACTCGACAAGAAAATGCCCAGCTGTAGGCCTATTGCAAAAAATGTAGTTCTTGGTGGAAACGATGTAACCACCTGACGTTTTACTTTACCTCAGAGATAATACGATAGTTAATAATGATATGCCATGCGGCATATCATGCGGCATCACCTGCGCGTATTGCTGCTGCGTAGGCCTACATGGACGTTCCAATTATGTTGACTTGGTGTATCGTTGAAGCTAAATAAGTATTAATAACTAATATATAACCTACTCCTGGTGCAGTGCATGCAACAGTGTGTGCCATTTATTCAGCTCCAGTATGGGAAGGTTACTTTGGAAATTTAATTCGATAAGGTTACAAGTTAGTTACCCTATTAAGAACGTAATAGTATGTGTATGTGTATTATTTTATCAAAGCCAATATAATACATTTGAGTTTTCCTTTTGAACCTTAGGCTACAATAGGCCTATCCCTCAACACTGAATGAGCTACTGTGTCAACTGTGGAACACACAGACTTTAACATCTCTTTTTGACTATGAAATCATTCTGAGATCAAATAGATTTGAACAAAGAAATGTTTTAATAATATCTAAATAATGAAATAATGAAATAATTCACACACACACAAACATAGAAAAATAAATAAAACTGAACATTGCCATTTAACATTTTGGTTCTTTGACCAACAGTGATGGCAGAAAGAAAACCCAGGAACCTCTGGGAAACTGGAGAAGCCTGAATGTTCACTTCAGGTTTGCATTCAGGAACATCACTTGTTGCGCCTTGGAGGGAGACAGACGGCTGCGCCTCTCCGAAATGATCAGCCCCATTTTGCTGAACACGCGTTCAGATGGCACTGACGTGGCGACCACACACAATCTCTCCATCATCAGCTGAGTGAGCCGCGGATAGATCAACGATCTACTTTTCCGCCAGGTCAGCGGGTTGGAGGACCTAGGGATCAGTGCCTTTTGCAGGAAGGACCGGATCTTGAGGGTCGCTTCCGCACCTGCACTGATGTGACTGACGAGCCCTGAGACCTGCTTGTCAAAGTCACCCCAGATCATGCTCTCCTCTGTGGGTCGTCCCCCCGCAGCTCCTTGTTCCACCAGAGCTTCCTGCTGGGATGGATTGGAGATGGTCGCCTGTGTGGCAGCATTTGTGAGCCTTTGGAAGGCCTCGGTAGCTGCCTGGTCATCAGAGAAAGTCTTCCTCTTGAATCTGGGGTCAAGGACTGAGGATTCAGACAGCAAGGAGTTGAACTCAATCCTGTGGAAACGCTTGGCCATCTCAGCGCTCAGTGCTGTCAAAAGGGACACCACCATAGGCTGCTTGAAGCGGCCGGTCCTCAGGTGATTTGCAATGAGCCTCTGCAGACCCTGTGCCAAAAGAATTATTTTGGAGGCAGACACGTAGCTACAGATAGGACACAGAAAGGACACAGTTACAGTGGGTCATCTTTGTTACGTGGAACCTTTTTTAAATGTGTTTGAAATAAAATATTTAAGAATTTGTTACTCTATTTATTTACCATGTATTCATCTATTTATTTAAATACTATGTATATCTATTCATTGACCATGTTTTTATCTATTGACCATGTATCTATTTATTGAAATACATTTATCTATTTATTTACCATGTATTGTCATGCAATATATGTCATGTCATTTATTATGCCCCAATAAATTTAATTGCATAAATTAAATAAATTAATTAATTAAATACATACCCTTCTCCACTGTCACCTCGTCATATGGCTGCAGAACCTCGCATGCCTCTTCAATGGCCTCCCACTCCTCATGGGTCAAGGTGGTCACTGCTGGAATCACCAAAGCCAGGGTGGTGCTGATTGCATCCCTCAGCTTAACAAAACGCTTCAGCATGTAGAAGGTTGAGTTCCACCGGGTGGGACAATCCTGCAGAACCTTCAGGTCTGGCAGACACATTTGTAGGAGGGTGGCCCTTAGCTTCTCTGCCGACAAGGAGCTTCGATGGAAGTGGTCAACTATATGTTTGACCTTTTCCACGGTT
The DNA here is from genome assembly GCF_949987615.1 of Pollachius pollachius. NCBI lineage: Eukaryota > Metazoa > Chordata > Actinopteri > Gadiformes > Gadidae > Pollachius > Pollachius pollachius. Next base: position 4,816,736 of record NC_136953.1, on the reverse strand, counting down.
TCGGCCAGCTTTTTTAACCCCCCCTTGACAATCAAATTGAGCGTATGGGCGAAACAATGCAGGTGTTTCCATCGACACTTCTGAATCGCCAGGGTGATGTTGGACGCTCCATCGGTAACGCAGACCACCACCTTGTCCTGGATCTCCCAATCCCGCGTGATCCTCAGCAGATGTTCAGACAAATTGTCAGCTGTGTGACGATCGCTCTCTCCTCACCTCGCAAAGCCGGACCCCAGGGTGCCTTGTCTTGATGTGCCGGTGCAAATTGGCAGTGGACCCTCCTTTAAATGAAATCTTTGACTTGCAAATATTACAGGTACCTATTGAACCCACAATTGTTGTAAAATAAGTCCACACAGCGCTCTTCTTTCGTCCTGTCAGTGCTTGTTGATCTGCTATCTTTCCTTATCTTTGCAGGTGAAGGTCGACTCGAGTCGAAAGAAGTTCAGAAATCAAGTTACAGTTCAACACAGACCAACCAACTGGTGGGGGGGGGGGGGGGGGGGGGGGGGGGGTTGATGGGTGTTAATAAATGTGTGAAACTAGCAAATACAACATTGTGTCTGGTTAAATATGTTAGCATCTGTATTTAATGGCCTTTGAGTTATTCAACAGCTTTATTTAATGTATGCATAATAATATGTCCTTAAATTAATAGGTTATGGATCAAAATGCCCCCTTCCCCCAATTCAAGGTGAAGTTTGGCTTAGACAAACCAAACGGGGGGTGGGGGGGTGTAGTTGAATATCGGATGTTTAACATATCAGCAAGATAATAGACTTGATTTAGCAATGATGGAGTTGAAAAGTAATTTATGTACAGTTGTGTTTATTCTGGTTATATTTGACTATTATTGGGTTAACAGTAACAACACTCTTGTGAAGATGGCATTGGCCACCCCCACTCAAGAATCGATCAAGATCCCCCATGGTGGGGGTCCCGGCCGGGTCGCGTGCGGCAGAACGAACCATGAAAGAATGAGACAAATTGACGAGACATTCAAATATTTTATTAATCTGGCATGACACAGAAAATACAAAGACAACATGCATTTACCATTTCACTGATATTTAATCGTATTATCGTACGCTCGCTCACTAAACCTATTTGTTTTTTTTCCCAAGAAATCGGTTGATTTCTGCCTCTCATTGGCTAAAATTCAACGAGAGCGTCCTAGACTCAGTCCTAGAACAGCATACGATTGGCTGGCTCTCGTGAGTCGTGACGTCTCTCAGTCGGTCCCTCCTCACCACTCACACAGTGAGTGAACGAACTGTCAGCGAGTCAGCGACTAGTGGGTCTGGGAGGAGTCGAGTCTGAGAACGAACGAGACGAACGAGGCGAACGAGACGAACTAGACGAACGAGAGAGAGGAACCAGTTCAGTTCGTTCGTCTTAACGATTCGTTCATTCGAACTGATTCGTTCGCGAACGAGTCATCTCTAGTTCAGACGCATTTAAATGGTTGCTGGCAGTGACAAGTATATCGCACAATTAAACGAGGATAAACGCTATGTATTTTTGTTTATTTATTTCGTATTGATAATAGTTGATTAATAGTTGGCAGATATATTCAAAAAAAATTTGACGGAGGGGCGGAGCCCTAGCGCCCTCTATTGACCGACCGCCACTGGCTAAAGCTGTAGCCTACAGCAGGGGTTTTCAAAGTATGAGAGCGAGCCCCCCCTCAGAGAACAAATTTCAGCTGAGCCCCCCCCCCCCCCTCCCCCCCAAGAAAAAAATGTTCTAAATCCCTGTGTTTTGAAAGATCTTTTAATTATTTTACACATTTTAAACATCTCTTATCATATTTTTTTGTAACATTTTAAACATTTTTGAAACATTCTAAACATCTTTGTGCGTTTTTAAACACATTTTAACATCTTTATCTAAGCATGTTTTTGCTTAACGTTTTTGAAATACATTTGAACATCTTAATCTGTAAACTGCCAGTTAAGCCTTTTTAGCTCACCTCAACTTTAGTGGGAGCAACGAGTTTGCGTAGCTGTGTTCGAAATCGTTCCCCATCACGGATATAATTGTTGCAATCTCTGCCTCCCCCTGGTGGCTTGTTTGGGAAAATATGTTTGTGTGGCTCATGGGTGTGACGAAAAAGAACAGGTGTGTTGTGGGTAGGAAGAACGTGTGACCGCGGGCGAATCAGTTGGAGTCATTGAAGGAATAAAGCCGAGTTCATTTTTCGTGCAACCAACCAACGTCTCCCTGTTTGTGCTTCGGCTATGTCAACCTGGACCGCTAGACAAACAAGTTACCTGCAACGAGCCAAGTAATTAGTAGAGACCAGCTCGCTCCCAACTACGGTTCGGAGCGTGGAAGCTGAGGAGGTAACATAGTGCACTATACAGGGTGCTCGCCATTTTGTAATGGTGTTCGAATTCTCAGTGGTAAATTTCACACACTATAAAGTAGACTTAAAATACCCAAAATTTGAGTGAACAGACGATGTTCCCTACATGTTACTCCCGTATACCACAATGCAATGCGGTCATGTTTTTCCGGAGGAGAAGAAGAAGCTGAATAATAACGAAAACGTATACATTTAATGATGGAGTCTCCGGCTTTCGTTTAGAAATGTCAAGAATTTATTTGGGATTTAACATAGAAAATATAACATTCAAAATTAATTAAAAAAAACTTGATCAAGGAAATGTAACATTCAACATCAATACAACCTCCAGCTTTCCTCGTGAGAGCCCGGTTTGTTTACATGATGTGGGCGCATCTGTCTGCGTCACACAAATACCCGGCGCATTCATGACGCAAATGACGTTAAGAAATGTTCAGCGTAGTGTCCGAATTTCGTTTGTTCGTTCCCTATATAGTGCACTATATCATCAACACAATTTAGGGAATAGTGAGTGAGTGAATAGGGAACGATTTCGAACACTTCGCTGTGAAGACGCACTGTGTCTGTTTTTTCTGTTACTTTTTCTGGTTTATTTTTTTCTCACGTCGCGCCCCCCCCCCCCCTCCCCGAAGAACTCTGGAGCCCCCCAGGGGAGGCGCGCCTCACAGTTTGAAAACCACTGTCCTAGAGTATTAACATGTGTAAATAAAAGCTAGGGTATGCAATAAGCGCACAGGCAGTCTGCGCGCAGGCTGGTAAACAGGCAGGTATGCCATCCAATCATTTACTTCCGGCCGAAAACAATTATTGTAATAGCAATAGACCTCTGAAGAATACGTCCCGCCTCTGAGGCTCCTGGTTCCATCGGTCAAATGTCTAAGGGAAATAACATGGGGTTTTTGAATGATCGTACATAACAAACTCTGTAGGTGGCGAAGAAGTAAAAGCTGCTCACGTTTTGAACTACAGACTTTTCCATCTAGATTCCACTTGGGTTTTGGATTGTCGGTGCCGTTAAAGTAGCATTTATAATCGGTTACTAGTAACCGATTATAAATGCCGTTAAAGTATACCTCGGAGGCGGGACTTCTTCAGAGGTCAATTTAATAAATACATTACCAAAAAAAGTGCTTTGCTTGCTCACGCAGCACCAGATTTCACACACAGCGGACACAAATGAACAAGTCTACACCTAAGAGATATTAAGAGAGTGCATGCACTCATCTCAGAGAAGTTCCCAACCGCTGCTTTGAATTTTGTTCCCCTTTTTATATAGGCAAGGCAAGGCAACTTTATTTATATAGCACTTTTCATACCCAAGGCAGACTCAAAGTGCTTCACATATAAACATTGACATACAGTGAAGTTAAATAAATCATAATTTATTTAACTTTATTAATAGAAAAGAAAACAAAGTGCAACGTATTTAAGATTTAGCAGAAAGCTAAAGCAAACATAAAAGTCTTCTGTCTTGTTTTAAAAGTGGTCAGAGTTGGGGCAAGTCTTAAATCCTCAGGGAGTTTATTCCAGTTATTTGTTGCATAGTAACTAAATCCTGCTTTCCCATGATTTGTGTTTACTCTGGGGATAATTAACAGAATGGTCTCAGAAGATCTTAGAAGGCTTATGTAGTAGAATCATATACGTAAAATATTTTGGCCCTCAACCATTTAGGGATTTATAGGTTAGCAACGTGACTTTAAAATCAATTCTCTGAAGCCAATGTAACGATTTTAGAATTGGTGTAATATGTTCAAATTTGTTGGTCTTTGTTAGAACTCTAGCAGAAGCATTCTGAACAAGCTAAAGTATATAGCTCTAAACATAGCTGCTACGGGGCAGACTCCCTCTTTGTCACAGACAACTTTGCGCTTTGTCCGTCATGACGACTTGTCTGATCTGGATTCAGGCTTGATGTCAAACCTGACGTTTTGTGGCTCCTCTTCCGGCGCAGGAATATAAATCGCCTTGTGAATCTGGTGAGCACCAAATATAATTCAGAAATAAACAATAAATACAGACATAAATAACCAAGCTGGGTTTAACTCATAATTTCAATACATTTTTAAAGTAAGATATTTGTTGCAATGTACATTTCCAAGTAATTGAAATGTATTGGATATAAGCCTGTTCGATATAGGGTGAGAGCTAGAGAAGACATTTTGGCAAAACGTTTTGGCAGACATTTTGGCAAAACACGAATGCTTCTAAAAGGAAATAACGACCCTAACTTTCATAGGGAATTACAGAAATATAGACATGATGTTAAATGTATGAAAAACAAATCCACTTCCACTTAAAACAATGAGCAACATTAAATCAACGCGTTTAACCAATCTATTGAGCACCGTTATTCCATCATGTACACCCCCCACAACGGTCGTCTCCCCTGATCTCTGCGTGGGTTTTGCGCAAGGCTCTTGAGCCATCAGCACTTCTGTTATCTGCCTGTTGCACAATTAACACATCCTCCCCCTACCTGTCCACCAACGCTATTACGCCTCTACGTCCACATTAGGCCAGACTCTCACTCACTATCTGCATTGTTCCTGCGGATAGCAGGAAGCCGTACAGAGTTGCCCCTAAACACACGATGTGTCCAAGGGAGGTTCTCGGTCACCGGTGGTGACGGTCAGCCTCTCAGCTGAGCACATTCCCCAACAGACCGGTCTTACCTTATCGTTTTTGTCCTTCAGCATGTCCGGGAGGAAGTCCTGAGGCGCTGGAACCTGCGGGAAGATGCTCTCGTTGTACCTGAAAGGAACGGAGGCCGATGGTGAAATGTTTCGTTTCACAAAAATGTGAAACGTCAGATTTAACGACTATTCTAAAAGGGAGATGTATACACTCCCACAGTTGATTTGACATACCTCCTGAAACAGACAAAGGCCACCACTACGATAACAACCACCGCCCCTGGAATGAGGGTGCAGGCCAAGATCAGCGCCGTGTGAGGGTTTGTGTTTTTACCTGCGCACGCAATTCATTAACACAATGAAAACGTCAATACCAATTTACAATCACAATCTTTGCACAAAAAGACAGAGTAGATCGCAGCAACATCTGTCTTGCAATTTTTAAATGACCACAGACTGTTAAGATCCTAATATTTATCATAACATAAACAGGCATTGTGGTGACTGAACCTCTTGAATAGTTATGCTATATATAGAGACATCTTGGAAGATGTATTTAGTATGATCAGATGGAGGAGAGACGGGTTAGCCGTACCGTACACTCTGTATGGCCCTGGGAGGCTCTCTTCATGCCCTTCGCGGCGCTTGGCCTTCATGGTGATGTTAAAGGCACAGTGATCCAACGTCAGAACTGTGTGGTTGATTCTACGAGGCATAATCTGGGAGGGAACGGAAAGTTTAAACAGTTAGCGTGTTGTCTCTGGGCCACCTAGTGGCGGATTGGCTCCAAGCTAGCTGAGTGGGGCAACTGAATGCAGAATCTGCTTTCAAATGCCCCACTCAGCTAGCTTGGAACCAATACGGCCACTAGGTTTTGGGTTTCAAACCAATATGGCCTCTAGGATATGGGTTTCAAACCAGTACGGACACTAGATGAATGAAGCGGCTACACCCCGAGCATCAAAGAACAACGCAAGATGGAATGCCAACAAAGGCAAGGCCCAGGAAGGCAATAGTGATACGGGAGGTCCACAGAGCCGCAGAGCCACCAACAAAACCCAGCTCCGCCGGATAGGATGCTAACAATGGTGGGGCCAACAATGGTGGGGCCAACAATGGTGGAGCTACCCACGGTGGAGCTACCTACGATGGTGCTACCCACGGTGGAGCTACCCAGGGTGAAGCTAACAAAGGTGAAGATAACAATGGTGGTGCTAACAATGGTGAAGCTAACAATTGTGAAGATAACAATGGTGATGCCAACAATGGCCCCCACACACACCTCATTTTAATTTAATAATTCAAATTGAGCTAGAGCCGGATCCCAATTATGAGGGTCCCTTTTATTGGGTCTGACACATTACACACACAGGCTGTGGTTGAAGGGCTCTGGCAGGAGAAGCAGTATGCCGAGGCCCTGTGGGTGAAGGAGTCACCTTGTTCTCTCTCTTCCCACACTTTGTGTAATCCAGAATGTAATCCCAGGCATGTGGTAGGTCTACGGGCGTCCAATTTATGGTGAGTTTGTGGTTGTCCTCTTTCCCGGTCCAGGTCAGGGCAGGAGGTTGCACTGCAGGAAGGGGGGGGGGGGGGGGGGAGAGAGAGAGAGAGAGTCAGGGATAGCTTGTACATCGACCCACTAGTGGTCCTTTTCCACACACGTGCTGCACTCGGTCTGACTCGGCCGGGCACACCAGCCCGGGGGTTTTACGTGTCCAGTACGATCGGGCTACACCTGTCTCCAGTCGATGAGACATTAACACGCACACACTTATAAGTGCTTAAGTTTAAGAGGGACCTACACAATTACATCCTCCATGATGAGTCCAGTTTGACGTTCAACCGGCCGGTTCCCCCGTTTTTGCTTACCTATCTCAAGAATTGATTGAGAGACAATTTATGTCTTGTTTGCTCGTCAGACAATGTTCCACACAAAAACCGAACCGGTAGACATCTTGTTGTCGATGTGAAAAAGCAGTGTTTCCCCCAACACTGTATGGTTAAGGCGGCCGCCATAACAACAATAGGGCCCCGCCTTGACAACCAATGTATAAAAATATATATAGATATTATGCATTAACAAAGTACAAAACTCTCGTAGGGAAAAAAAACATACTTCCATTAAGTACAAAAAATAAAGATAAATAATGCATCGTAATACTGTTCAAAACAATAGTGGATCCATAAAGCTTTTTGAATGGAATTGAAACGGCAGCATCAGTTTGTTGTATATTTCATTGCGAACTGAAACCCTCACCAAAGACCGCAGGGCCACGAGACAAAACTGAAAAGCAATCTGCTCTTTCTTTCGAAATGTGCAATTTGATCAGGAACAAGAAGTTTAAGGGAAGACGATGACGAGTTGGCGATTACCAAAATACCCCCAAAAGAAACACTGTCACATTTTTTCTAGACACAATATTAGACACACTGTTGCAAATAATAATGACATAATGAGGAAGCAAAACAATTTTTTGTGTGTCTGTGAATGTGTGTGTGTCTTTATCCGTGTGTGTCTTAGGTGGGCAGTATTAACGACGAAAATTTAGCGTCAAACGATCATAAAATTAACATAGTCTAGTTTACAGAATTTTTTTTATGTTTTATAGAAAGGGCAGCACAGCTGAATACCTATCTGTATATTATTTTAGATTGGATTCTTTCTGACCATTTTGTGTATTTTTCTATGGTGAAATTTCAAAGTTCTCAGTTACAAAGTTTTTTTTGGGAGAGACATACTTAATAAATACAACATGTTTTCAAACTCAAAAATAATCGTTTGAATAATCGTGATTTCAATATTGACCAAAATAATCGTGATTATGATTTTCCCCATAATCGAGCAGCCCTAACCTCCACCCACTGTGTTCTGTTGGCGTTGTCTCAAAGGTGTTCCTGGCCAGGGTGCCGTCGACGGTGCTGTTGAACAGGAACCAGACATTGAGGCAGAAGAAGCCATACTCTGTGTAGCTTCCACAACGCAGGTCGTGGCGCAGGGCGCAGCCCGTCCTGCTGCCGTTGGCGTCGGTTTGGTACGCGGGACACTCCACTAGGTCAAAGGTCGTGGTACAGTTTTCCTTGGGTATGAAGGCTTGGGACCCGGACGTATCCACCACCCTGGGAGAAAACATTCATATTCAATCATTTCAGCTTTTTGTTTTGAATCTTGCTGAGAAGAAAACATGGCCGTCAGTCCAAAAACATCAACAAAGGGGCATCATGTTATGGGGAATGGCTATAAACAGTATAAGTGTACAGTTATACAGTGATACAGTATGTATAAGTATACAGTGATACAGTATGTGTATCCATACGGTGTAAGCCTCAACTAACGCCCTTAACTAGGATGGATTCACTTCTGACCCCGCCCCCCATCCACCAGCTTTTCCAGCCGCTGGCATAAACAGGAAGTGGAGTAGTGAAACACCGTACCAGTAGTACAAGTGGATGTCCGCTACTTGCGGGGCAGGCCGCCAGGTGCAGTTAAGTGAGGTTCTGGAGTGAAGAGCGCACTTGAAGTCCTTGACTAGCTCTGTCATGTGAAAACACACACACACACACACACTATTATTTTCTATTGTGTTCTATTCTATCATATTCAGCTTCACTCTGTTCTGTTGCATATATCTATGCATACCTATATCCAGTACACACCAGCAAAGGTAGCCCCAAAAACCAAAACACACACACACACACACACACACACACACACACACACACACACACACACACTAGCATCACCAAAATAGCTCTTTTGCCCTGGAGGCTAATACAGCTGTGAGTAGTGCACGTGGTTGATGGCATCGCCGCGTGGTTGCGATTCATTACGGTTCATCCACGGGGGAGACATGAGGCTACCTGGGAAAGTCAGGTTCGGGAACACTTGCGCACTCGTCAGCCCCGCACAACGGGCAGACAGATTCAACTTCAGCAGCCCCCCCTGCATGGCAACGTAACTGTACCTCACGGTGTCACTCAGGAACCTGCTGTCCTGACGGAAATAAAACAGAATAGTGAAGAATAGAACGGATTACAATGGAACTGAGTAGGAAAATACATTGTGTGTGTGTGTGTGTGTATGTGTTTGTGTTTGTGTGTGTGTGTTAAAGGTCCCATGGCATGCTATTTTATGGATGCTTTAATATAGATATTAGTAGGCCCCAAACACAGTATTTGAAGACGTTCCCGAAATTCAGCCGTGGTGCAGAATTAAAGCCACTACGAACCAGTCGCACATTGAGCTTTCCAAAAATGCGCCGTTTCGGTGTCTGCAGCTTTAATGCAAATGAGGAGGAGAAGCAGGTCAAGGAGGAGGGTGGGGGTGTGGCCCTGAGCAGCTTGCAGCCACGGTACCATGCGCTCTGTTTACAGTGGATGTATCGCAATGGCGAGGCGCACACAGCCTTTAGCAGTGTTCTGTAAATATTCTAGAACACACGGGAGTCCTGGAGCTCTATATCTAAATAATATCATATTATACATAGATATCTATATCATATAATATATATTATCACGGCCAAAAGCTATGTGAGCCTCCAGACGATATTAATCTCAAACGACCGCGTCGGGTTCTCCGACGTCTCTGGTTCTTCCACATCCACATCAATCTGAAGTAGACTGAACCACGACATGGAGGAGAAAGGGATTGTTGCCCGCTATTGTTGAGCACGATTGTCTCCCGCCGGAGCCTCGCTGCCGAGCGGTCAGCGCTTAGGCACCACCGCCTCCTGCAGCGGTGGGCGGTGGTCCCTCGGCAGCTGGAAGCGGGGCTCAAGCGGGAGACATTTGCGGGCAACCATCCCTTTCTCCTCCATGTCGTGGTTCATGTACTTCAGGGAGTCAAAGCCAAAGTTCCTTTCCCCAATTCATTCTCAACCATGGCTGAGATAACCCCCACTACGAGTCTCGTTGTGGAAATACCAGAGACGAGAGTCCGACGTGTTATGCGCCATAACACCAACAGCAGAACGGTTATCCAAATAACAAGGAAGTGTACAACCCTTGCGTTACAGTCCTGGAGCTCTATATCTAAATAATATCATATAATACATAGATATCTATATTAAAATACATATTATCACGGCCAAAAGCTGTTTGCGCCTCCAGACGACATTATGAATCACAAACGACTTCGTCTGGTTCTCCGACGTCTCTGGTTCTTCCACTTCCACATCAAGAGATAACCCCAATTACAGGCTCGTTGTGGAAATACAAGAGACCTCAAAGAACCGACGTGTTATGCACCATAACACCAACAGCAAACACTTGCGATACAGTGTGTGTAATCACACACACACACATGTGGCGCTCTCACGGTCGTGTCTCATTGGCGGGCCAAATTCTCTGGGCGGGCAAGGCAGAGAAAGGGGTGGAGCTTAGATCCTTTACGACGACATATGGGACCACATTTCAAATCAGCGTGCTTGAGCTTCCGTTTTTTCAAAGGCGAGCAGAACACCTAGTGCTCGTTTTACACCGAACACAAGTTTTAGCCACTGGGGGACCATAGGCAGGCTAAGGGAACTCATATTTCTGTTAGAAAACCTCATAAAGTGAGATTTTCATGCAATGGGACCTTTAAATAGCGCCTGGGAAAATGCAGGAAGGATGTGTTTTCTGTGGATGGGACACACTTTGCATGAAAACCTGTTTTGATGTAATGCAAAGTATATAGGCCAGGGAAAAAAAACAACTGCTACGCCTACCCCCTGCCAAAACCATTAAAAAAAACTAACTTTGGAAGGAACTTTAACTTTTAATGAGCTGGAATCTATAACTATCCAGTAGTTACACAACTATCCAACTATCCACTTCAGTTGCAGCGATTGAGATGGCAGTAACCATTCACTGTTGGTTTTAGGGTTTTGATCTAAACATGATTGTCTAACCTTCAAGAGATGTTTTACTAGGTCATGGCTTTTGTAACAGAACAATACAGAATCTTTGAAGGGGTTGGCCGAACCAGGGGCGTAGGAATGAGTCTAACATTGGGGGGGACACATATCGGAAACCTGACAGATCCGTTAATGGTTTGAACAGAAATATGTCATAAATAAACTACACTGAAAAAATTCACAAATATATTTTATTCTACTAAAAAGATACATTTGTAAATGTAAAGGAAAACACATTTTGAATGGCAGTAATGAACTGATAAATATCAAATCAATTCTTTAATTGCTCAATCATCCAGATTTTTAGAATAAGATGCGGTGACAAGACGCTGTGTTGCGCTTTCAAAATAAAATAAAATATTTTTCTCCCCGGTATAATTTCTAGGTGGGACAAATGCGCCTGTCTCCAATATTGGAGGGGACACGTCCCCTCCGTCCCTCCCGGTTCCTACGCCCTTGGGCCGAACACATCATTTGTATTGAGATCGCTCGTCTTAATAACCATCTGGTACCAGAAACATGAACCCCCATCACTCATCACCTACGTTATGTGGAAGTCCCTACTGTGTATAGGATTCACTGTTATGTGTAGGCTACGCCCAAGGGCCATAGCTTCACTTCCACATTGTACCGCTGTCCCTCTGCCCCTAAATCTACCCCCACGTATATCCCTCACTCACTTCATTCATTTCAGCCACTGAATATTGGCAGGAGTGAGTCTCCACAGGGGGGGTCCAGGACATCTTATAACAGAAGTCCGTCACCCAGGACAGGTTCACGTTGGCTGGCGGTGGGAGCTGGCCTGTGGAGGGACAGGAAAGGGTTGAACCTGACAGCCCCACTGAGAGGATGGCGCATCGACAAGGTTGACAGCCTCTGACAGCGACATGAGAATTTCAACAAACTAAAAAGTGCTTCTAAAATAAATGTCGTACCCTGGCTTTAATGGAATTGATCAATTTGATTGTCCAACTACCAGAGCAAAAAGACGAAAAAGAGACAGAGATATAGGTCAATCATCCTTTGAAAGATATAATAAATATGAGACACAGAGAGACACAGAGACAGACACACAGGAGGACACACAGAGAGACAGAAACACAGAGAGAGACAGAGACAGACACAAAGAGGGACAGAGACACAGAGACAGACACAGAGACAGACACACAGAGAGACACAGAGACAGACACACAGGGGGACACACAGAGAGACACAGACACAGAGAGACACAGACACAGAGAGAGACAGAGAGACACACAGAGAGACACAAAGACAGACACACAGAGAGACAGAGACACAGAGAGAGACAGACGGAGAGAGACACACAGAGAGACGAGAGTATTGTGTATCAACGAGTGGTGCTTGGGGCGGGATAAGAGGTCTTCAGATGAAGGGCCATGTCTTCCCAACGGATTGTCTATCGCGACTCTGATCGCGTCCCGACAGTTACACGACAAAAATCACTTTAATAAAAAAATACAGTTTAATCACGCCTGCTAATAAGTTTGGTATCGTTTCTTACCCGCTTGACATTGACCTAAGGGAGCGATCCATAATAACGCGAACAATTTTAAAAGTGTGATCATCTCCGTAGGCTTTGTGGTGTCCTGTCAGGGTTTTGGTATATTCCGTTTACCGTCGGTCCAGAAAACTCGAATCCCATTCACACGAAGCACTGTTCGGAATGTGATGGGAACGTGAGGAGGAAGCGTGTGGAGGAGGGCGGAGTTTGGGAGGGCATTACTGTAAGTTATGGTTAGTGTCAGTTCCCGAGAAAACAGTCTGACGCCACAGTTCATGTAAAACATGAACATGTATTGAAGTCTGAATCTTCTTGCTCGGCCATCTCCCTGTGCTATTCTTAATAGATCAATCCAATGAATACATCGAAACTCCACTGGAGATTTCTAATTTCCTTATACTTCTTCGACCACTAGAGGGCATCGTTTAACAACACTAGATAAATATCAGTTATGGACGCTCCCAGCGCAGAACAGAAAGGGTATAAACTTTATACCCTAAAAACCCTACACATTTTGAAGACCTATTGATCCCGGATGGGGAACTGGGCAGCAAGAAAAGAGAGAAAAAAAATAAAAACCTCCTAAATATAGGTTGATGCAAAAATGAATGTAAGCATCATCGACAGTATTGCCAATTTGTAGAAACAAGCTAGAGGGAGCTTTATTTTCAGTCAGGCATTCGGGCCAAATTAAATTAATGGACGGGCTATTTACGCTAATGACAGCATATCATTAGCATTTGACTAATTGATTTTTGCCGGGATGAGAATTTCAACAAATATGACAAATTGCTTCTAAAATATATGTCCTACCCTGGCTTTAATGGTATTGATCAATTTGATTGTTCAACTCCCAGAGCAAAATAAAGATGAGACATAGAGAGACACAGAGTCAGAGAGAGAAGAATACATCTGTAAAAAATATATTTTGAAGATCCCTTGACGTCAAACCAAAGGATCAAACCAAAGGATTATTTATGTGAGCAGTCTTCACACTTTTTTCAAATGGCCCTCAACCCTAATGTGTTAGATATAAATAAACGTGATAATAAATAAACCTGTATATAGTTTGTATGCCTCGACCTACATCAAGAACACAGCACACCCCAAATACCATGACATAGTTTTGTTGTGTGTCTACCATTAATGTAGGCGTAATAACCTTAAACCTAAACATCTTTGTAGGAGTGTGTGTGGATGATGGCTGGTTGAAGCGGCCATCATCTTCCAGACCAATCAGTCCAAGCAGTCACACTGATTGGATTCTGGGGCGGGACAAGACTGCACACCTCTTGTACATTGAGCAATCAGTATGCACAGGTTCAACCAGCCACACTTGAGGAGGGATCTCATGTATCATCATCACCATCATCGATGATGGTCGATCATCAAAGTCACAATGTTGTACTTAACAGTAGTACCTAGCATTGTGTAGCATCTTCTCCTAGCTCTTTGTTGTATATGGGGAATAGGTGAGCCTAACAATTGTTGGTGCTTGGCACTTGGTTCTATGAATATCCTTACTGTACCGATAGCAATATATTTTTTCTCCTTCTTCTGACAAATGTACTTATTGTAAATTGCCTTGGATTAAAGACCCCGCTAAATGCCCTAAATGTAAATGCAAACCTTACAACAAACGGGCTACATCATCACCCTGTGCCCTTTGTCTGGGGGAGCCCAGTTTAAGTGACGTAGGTGGTGTGTAACGATGGACCTTGCCACAATCTCAAAAATAAAATTACACCTTCTATGTAAAAGTGAGCACGTCGTATTTATTTCATTCAAAACCTGTACAAAATTAAAAGACAAAACCAATCCATTCGTCTGAACATTAAAGTGAAAATAGCCGCACACTGTCCAGCAGTGAGTCCGTCTCACCCACAATGCATCTGTGTTCTGACCACTGTCACTGTGGGTGGGGGGGTCACCCAGAGAAAGCCGTGAATAGATCTTATAATTATAATATATAAACATCATTCCATAACAGATCAGGAGACAGACCCCATAAACAACACCCACAAACAGCATTGTCAGTTTGGGCTCTCGGAGGACGACTCCTGGCTCCCGGTGCCCCGTTAAAGAACTCCCCGTGTCCCGTGCCTCTCCTGTCAAGGGAACAACGACCGGAGCGGAGCTGGGAGCGGACGGACCAAGGAGATCAGCGTCCTGACGCCGAAGTATCTGTCCTCCTCCTCCCCCCGCCTCCTCTCTTCTACCGCCTTCTGCTCCCGCCCCCTCGCTGCTCCTCTGGGGGGAGGGGGGAAGGAGGCGCAAGAGGCCGGGGGGGAGGAGTGGAGGAAGCAGAGGAGGAGGAGGTTTGAGGGGGAGGTGGTGGTTAAGTTAAGTGAAGTTATCCTTTATTGTCCCTTTTTGTGGGAAATTCTCTCTCTGCTTCTGACCCATCCGGGAGCCGGTGGTGTGAGGGAAGCGGCCGATGGCCCGAGCCGCGCAGCTGTGTGCTGCTCGTCACGGGACCTCCCACATCAGGGTGTGGAGCTCCGGGGGGACCGGGGACACAGGGGACACGCTGCACACGTCCACCTTCTCTCGCACCGGGACAAACAGCTGCTGTTGAGGGCAGAGGATAACATGAGTTAAGGTAGCGCTTACACTTAAGTTAATACGTACACTATGGGTCCCGCATGGGAAACTGGGCAGCGAGTACTATACAGATCAAAATATAAAATAAGAAAAGAGAACAAGATCTAAAACTCCTAAATATAGGTTGATGCTAAAATGAATGTACAGTCATGGACAGAATTGCCGATTTAGAGAAACCAGCCAGAGAGAGCTTTATTTTGAAGGCATGAATAGCTTGCTAGCTGAAGCAATAAGTCTGCCTAGCCTTGTGGAAGACTCCGGTCCTGCGCAGTGAGTGTACGGACAGTACTGCAGGGAGACAGGAGGCATTCAGGGCAAATTCAATTATTGGATGGGCTAATTACGCTAATGACGGCCTGTGACACGGATATCAGTTTTATTTCCTGGCTTTAATTGAATTGATCAAATTGATTGTTCAACTCCTAGAGCAAAAGAAAGATGAGACAGAGAGAGAGACACAGAGAGAGACATAGAGAGACACAGAGAGATACAGAGAGACACAGAGACACAGAGAGAGAGAGAGAGAGAGAGAGAGAGACAGAGAGAGAGACAGACAGAGAGAGACAGAGAGAGAGACAGAGAGAGATAGAGACACACAGAGAGACCCAGAGACATACAAAGAGAGAGACAGAGAGACAGAGAGAGACAGAGAGACACAGAGACATACAGAGAGAGAGACAGAGAGACAGAGAGAGACACACAGAGAGACCCAGAGACATACAGAGAGAGAGACAGAGAGAGAGACACAGAGAGAGGCACACAGAGAGAGAAAGAGACCCCACCTGACTTTGGTGAATGCTGCTCATCATCTCCTTGAGCGAGCTCGGAGGAACTGGGATCTTTTTAAAGAAGGTGTTCCTCTTCCTTCAGATAAAAAGGGAACACATTGGGAACAATGTCCATAAACACAAAGGCCACGGTTTGGCAACGCATGTGCTTCAGAGGAATGCGATGGGTTGGGTGGTGTTGGAGACGCCTACCTCCTGACGTAGTAACACAGCGCCACCACCAGGACGGACAGGAGGCTGGGCACGGCCACGCAGACAACCATCATGGAGTGGTCCTGGGTCGCACCGTCGTCTGCGCAACAGGGAATCATTTTATCATTTCTCAACTTCATCTTAAGCAACAAAAGGAACAGTGATTCAACAGTTGTGCATTGTCTCGTGCAGATGTTTGAAATTCGTCCCGGCCTCCAAAAAAAGGAACTTAAGCTGTAAGTCAACATTTACAACATCTAAAAATTGGAGGGGGTTTATGGAGGGGAAGCCAACCAAACAAAAAGAACCGTCTTGTTTGAACAGCTGATAACAGTTGGTGACACAAGCTTTATAGTTGTACAATAACACGACGATCAGGCAGAGAATCTGCTGGCGGATGATAGCGGAGTAATACCAGGAGACACAGAGCAGGTCAACACACATGGACGGTTGTCCTCTGAACGAGTTCTTAAAACACAAAGTCACACCAGGAAGCGTCGACAGAGGCCAGGCGAACACACGTCAGCAGTGTCTAAAGCAGGTAGACACTGCTGTACACAAATACCACAGCACCCTCCAGCACTTTATCAATCCCACCAGACTTTGGAGAGACTTGGCACGCCCGCCAAAACCGCGCTATAAATCTTAGCGCTCCCCGCTTAACACAAACAACAAACGGAAAAACAGGGGCCCCGACCCGGGGGGAGTTTAAATAGCAACGAGAGTGCACGTGCTGGGAATGTAAGCAACCAGGGAACCAACAAGGGGGGGGGGGGGGGGGTGACTGAAGGCTGAGCAAATGGGTCGGGACGGCGTGATGGTACCTACTGTAAACAAGCAGAACACTTCTGTCTGCCTGGGCGACCCCACAGCTGGCCTCCACCAGCGGCTGGACCTGGATCTTGTAGCGGCAGGCCTCGTTGAAGGGCAACAGCTGGTGGTCCTTTCCTAAGCCGGAAGTGACCACCTTCTGGGAGAGGAGAGAGACGGACAGCATTAGGGCTTTACTGTGATGGTCACGCGGGCGTGGCTGGTGAGACCCCGGAGCCAAAGCATTGGACAAACACAACGCAGCAACAACAAATGATTACAAATACACGAGCGACAATATCAAATCAACAACGTTAACGAGATCTACATTATGAGTACCAAATGAGTCGGGAGTCAAATGTAATCCCCGACGCTATGAATGGTGAAAGTTGAAGGATTTCTCGATAGATCTAAAGTGTCTGAATAAATGTATGCTCTATTTGACGTCCTTCCTCGTTTCTCTTACACTGCAGGAGTAGTGTAAGAGAAACGAGGAATCCTTCTTCGTTTCCGGTCCCAGCAGACAGATACTCTTCCAACCGTATGTTATGGATGAAGGGTCCAATAAGAGTGCGGTCCTGAAGTCCTGAAGTGTCTGCTCTCAGAGGGTCCCCTCTCAAAGGGCTTCCCAGCCAGGCCACGTTATAGGACACCCCCTTCGCACTAAGCCCCCCCTCCCCCCAAAGGACCAAGGAAAAATTCGACCCTAAATAACCAAGATAGAAACGTTGATAAAAACAAGACAAGAGGGTTCCCTCCGCAGGGAAGTGACAAAAAAAAATAGAATGTACATCTTACTTACTGCGCGGCCACACTCGCTGTAGGAGACGGTGTATTTCCATAACTCTGGGCAGTTGTTGGCATGCTGCCAGCTGATTTTCAGATAGCCCCCCTGCTCGCTGACGCTCACGTTGGGCGGAAGAGTTCGAACTATAGAGACATTGTTTGAATAAAGAAACGGTCACATAAAAGAGACTTCAGTCATGCTTTAGTTGCTGCGTAAAAACGTTGATATGTCAATGCATAACATCCAAGCGAAAATAAAACGGACAAGTAATGTTGGGGTTGTTGAAAAGTAACCAGAAATTAATAAGAAAGAAAAGAAAAGAAAGAAAAGAAAATGGTCAAAGTGACCATATATACATCACAGAGGACAGGACTGCGGGCGTCTCACTCACTGTGATCATGGGGTATCAGTGCGAACGTTTGGTTCACGGCTCGGCCGTCAACCATTACTCGGAAGAGTATGCAGACCTTGTCCTTTTTCTCTTTTTGGGGGCTCGTCAGGTGACAGCCTTGCCGCAGCCCCCCGCTGTTGAAGACTTGGCACGGCGACAGCTTGGCAGACGCTCGGTCACACAGCCTGTGAGCAGAGAAGCATGGAGGCTATTAGAGGCCACACTCATTTACATTTACATTACATTTAGGGCATTAAGCACACGTTTTTATCCAAAGCAACTTACATTTTTACATTCATACACACATTCAAACCAACGGCGGAGTCCACCATGCAAGGCGACAGAAAGCTCGTCAGGATCAGTTAGGGCGAGGTTTCCCTCTCAGGGACAACTGGACCCTCGAAGCCTGGGATCAAACTGGCATCCTTTTGGTAACAAGTCAACCTGCTCTACCTCCTGAGCTACTGCGACCCTTTCCTTGTTTACTGCTTGGCTCCAGTTCTCCCCCCCCCCCCCCCTCTTTCTAGCCTTATCCAGTCCTGCCTATGTCTGTTATGTACAGTACTCAGTCAACCCCCGACCTGAATCCCCCGAAGTGGTCATGGAAAAACTCAATCAAACCAAAGTCACCCAGTGAGCCGATGGGTTGACTTATTGACCTTACAGGCTTTTTAGTGAGCTATGAATGGACCTGTGCTTCTTACTTGTAGAACACCGACAGCCCTGAGGTCTCATTTCCTGGGGTCCATGTGGCCTGCCGTCCACAGAGTGACGTCTGGGAGGATCGCCCGTCACAGGGTGGGTAGAGGAAGAATTTGAAGTCGGTCACAAGTGGAACTGAAATATATATATGTATAAGACCTTTGTTAAATAATGTTGAGCATGTACAAAAAGCCCAAAAACACTATCATACATGGAGAATTGAAGGTAGCCTCTGTGACTAGTTCTTTATACAACATTTCAAAAACTAGTCACAGAGTTAGGCGAGAGTAAGGTATTGATTTTTAGACTAATGTTTATAATACCGTTTTTTTTTTCAAAAACAAAGCCGTATTTTCTATGAGCCGCAGGAGTGGTAAAAAGGGGGTTGCATGTTCCAAAATACCATATATAAGCCACTCTGTAGTATGAAGATTCAAGGCATTAGTAAAACCCTGAACTTTTAGACAGGTTCAGAAAACAAGGCATCTTTTGTTTTGCAAGCATCTCAGTTAGACGCTGATGCTTTGAATTATCGTTCATGGACTCGGTCTTCCTTGTTTGTTAGTCAGTTATGCCAATGTTTATTTCTATACAGGGTTATCCTTTACTCACTAACACCTAACGTCAATGAGTTACATGGGCTTGACATCGTGACGCCATTAGGAACTACATGTTTTATATAGTATACAAATCACAGTAGATGGCACAGATTGTTTTCTTTAAAATATTTGTGTTTACAAAATCGACCTACAAGCCGCTCTGGATAATAAAATCGGGCTACGACATGACAAACGGCGGCTTTACCTCAAAACGACGGTAAGCACTACCAAATCCCTCAACCACCCTTCCCTCTTTTTTCCACGTCCCAGTTCTCGGGCTCCAGCCCTTCTCGTGACGTTGTGTCCAGACGTACAACCCTGCCTCTAGAGCCCTCTGGAGCTCTGGATGAAGGCCTCACCTTGGCGGGGGATGACCATGTTGCTGGCTCCATACGGGCACCACGACGTCCAGGTTGATCCGGTGGTCTTTAGGGTGAGTGTCGCGTCGGTATTCAAATCGGTCACCAATACGTCTGTATCTCTGTGATTCCGAGGAATTGTCTAGGAAAATAAAAGAGAGATGAGGCACACACACACACACATGGTACACCATACAATAGCATGTGCTTAACCGTCAATCATCATTTCCTACCTAATGACGCCTTTGTGCATTCAGGTGGTGATTTGGATCAGCATCCATCTATAGCGTTACTTTGTAGGCCTAGCCCACTACATCACTTTATAACAAGGAGGAGTAAGGCTGGAATTCAATTAAAGACCTACCTTTTTAATATTATTTGGCTCATGAAGAACGTATTTCAGCGAGCAGTTGGGGTGTGCCTGCCAGGTGAGACGGATGTTAAAGGGATCAGTCCACTCGTAGGAGAGGTTGAATGGCGGAGGTAGAAGCTCTGAAGAAAAAAGACAATCAAACAACCTTAGGCATATGTTCAAGAGAGAGGAATGTTTACGTTGGAAAATGTTTTATAGTGTCGGTGTGTGTGTGTGTGTGTGTGTGCCCAGAACGAGCCCCACACATCCACACACTTTGCCACGAAAAGAACCGGAGGTGGGAGAAGAGAGGGACGTTGTTCACAAGCTGGTTGGCGGAGTCTCTCTATCTCTCTCTCTCTCTCTCTCTCTCTCTCTCTCTCTCTCTCTCTCCTCCACAGAAGTCAACACATTGATTTCATGCCTCAGTTCTAAAATGGCTTTACCTTGACATGCGTCACTAAACCCATATTAATTCTTTACGAGTAAGAAGATAGTATCAGTATGGAGACAGAGCCATATACTGATAAGGATAAGATAAGGCCTCAATGAGTTCTTGAAAATGCTGAGTGGTAACATGTTTTAAAGATGAATTAAATTCAATTTTATTTGTATAGCCCTTAATCACCATTACAGTCTCAAAGGGCTTTACAGGCCAGATATTTATGACACCCCCCTTTACCGAAGCCCCCATAAGGGCAAGAAAAAACTCCCTTAAATCTGCAAGGAATAAATCTAATTTGAAAGTCAGTGTATGACAGAACCGTTTTAAATATGTATACTTTGTAATGGTAAAGTCGAGTAGTGATACTGTATATTGTTTTAAGAGTAACTGTTTATGATGTTCCCTGAAAAGTCTGTTGTAAACAGATTTCGCTTCCTTAAGTAATATTGATGGCATTGTCATTCATTTTTCGACTTTGCGCACCTCAGGACTTTGGGGTTGTCCAGACGCAAAGCCCGTTCTGATCTGATGTTATGATCTGATGCTCCGATCTGATGTTCTGATCTGATGTTCTGATCTGATGTTCTGATCTGATGTTCTGATCTGTTGACTTTGCAGCGTTTCTCCAGGATCAACACCCTGGTGTGTGTGCATGGTGAATCTCCGTCTGAGCAGCTATGGATTATGTGATGTCCAAGGGGTTAGGCTCCTATAAGGCTACGGCGTGTGGCAGATTTCATATACCTCATCGCTCCAATGCTCATAACGTTACACGACGGTACTAAAGTATCATAAAGTTGGCCCATGGTCCATGGGAATAACAAAAACTCTCTTCCCAAAAGTTTCTCTTGGGATTTTGAGGTATCTCGTCTCTTCAGACAAAAATAGAGCAGAATTATTATTTGCCATCAGCAATTCTGAGATATGATATTTAATAATAATTATGAATTTTCATTATCATCATCATCCTCATCATTATTATGATGATTATGATTATTACAAATTAATGTTTGCAATGAAACTTATCTCGGAATTCTTTAAAACTTGAGATGAGTTTTCATGGCAAATGATAATTCTGCGCTGTTGAATTAACGAGTTGACTATCTCAGAGATTTAATTCAGAAAAACGAAGCAGCATTTATATTTATATATAGTGCATGCTTTACCCTTCCGTACGCAAAAAAGGCACAAATCAGTATATACAAATTTACCAAAATTAAGGATAATGAAGGGTTTACGCTCAACATGTCATTGATCCAGAACCCCCTGACCACCGCCCATTTGAAGTGATGTAATATTCAAATTTTAATTGATTTACCAGTAATATCAATTGTAACTATGAGACAATTGTGCGTCATGTGTAAAACACAATTGCGGGAATAACAAACCACAGACTACCAGTGTTGCCAGAGTTCCCGCCCAATCTGGCAACTCGGTAGACTACCGGGCATACGGGCCGGTTCCTGGTAGTCCCAAAATTAATTCACTTTTGCAATTCTTGGAAAGATTTTTCGTAAAAAAAAGTGAATCAAAAAATTCACCTGTTGTACATCGTTGTGGAATCGTCACCACAAAGCACATCACCAACATGTAATAATCCAATGATCTGCAAATCATGGTCCAATCCGACCCCAGAGGATTCCTCCTATTTCCAAAATAAAAGTCCGGTCAGGAACAACTCCAGCGTCTTGGTTGTACTCCGACGGACTTGACACCGCATATCTACATGTTTCAGTGGGCACCCAGGGTCATACCAGCACAGAACTGAAACAAAAGCAGCTAATGCATTGGTTAAAGGCTTATCCCAACCCTACACTGATACTACCCCATGGAGTGAGAAGGAGCGACTGGAGCAGAAATGACGAGCAGCGCTGGGGTGGAGTTTCGACGGGAGAACCACCTCCCTCGCTTTCCAAGGCGTCCTCCTCAGCGGGGCGGGACTTTAAGTGATATGGCTTTGGCAATCGGCTGGGCGGTGAGAAGAGACCGGAAGTTGTTGTGAAAGCAATAAAGCGTCACAATTAGGATCCACTCTCACATCCTATATTATTTACTTTACTTTACTTACTTTACTATTTGAGTCCCAATTTCTTACCAAACATTTTATAATATATATTTTTTCTCCCACATTTTAATTATTATGCACCGTCTAGGCCTACACAACTTTTGTAAAAGGACAATGAACTAATTATATGCCAGCAAAAAATGAATGACAAACCATTATTTTCCAATAATTTCAAAACATTGTTTAGTTAATGTCTTTACAATATGTCTATTTGACAAGCATCTGCACTAGGCATACAATGCAATCCGAATGCAAAATTGACAAGTGCATCAATGGTCAGGTGGATGTTAAAAATATAAATACATAGATACCTCATTCACAGAATTTAATTTACATGATGGCAATACATTATGTACAATTGATTACTATCCATTGATTGGCATTGTTTCAGTGTAGCACTTGTGAAATACTGAGTGAGAACTGAGTGAGAATCGGTTTCTATAATTAGACTTGCCCGTTCAGAAGGCAGCGGAAAGGCACAGAATTGTAAGCAAACTATCTGTACGTTTACACCTTGGTTTGGGATGCGAGTATGCACCAGCTACTGAGCTACACCCTAAAGAGCAGTTGAGCTGCCAGGAACCCAGCCTACGTTCTCTATACTACTGACTTTGTTGCACTCACATGCTGTGTTTGTTTTTCTTTATAGTTTGCACCGAAGCCCACTGAGCAATGTTCAAACCGACTCATATGAAATATGTCTCTTTCTTTAAAATCTAAAATGTGTTCAAATCAATCATTTTTTAAGCATGGCTACTCCCTCCGACAGCTAAATCTGATTGCCAAATCGGTCCCTCATATCACCCTGTCACTGAGTCCTGGGGCGTCAGCTCTCATGACCATCCAGACGCTCAATACTGCGCTGAACGCCATAACACCACCATGTGTCCCGTTGTGGTCCCTTCGTCCAAACCGCCGTCGCTTTGGACGCATGGCCCAAGCGAAGCGCGCCAGCCTTAGGCGGATGACCCCCACTGCGAACACGTGTTTGCCAGGGGGCGGAGTCTGCCAGGGGGCGGAGTCTGCCAGGGGGCGGAGTCTGCCAGGGGGCGGAGTCTTGAGTCGCAGGGGAAGAGGGCAGTGTGTGAGCCTGGGATGGGCTTTTGTTGTCCTTATCTTTCTGGCAACGTAAGGACACCCCGAGTACGAAACAAAGAGGGGGGGCTGAGAGAAGTGGGAGTGGGCGGAGGAGAGGGGGTGGAAGGCGTGTGTGGGTGTGGTGGCGTCTAGCCCAGCTCCGTGCTGGTGGTCCCACTGATGGCACTGAACACGTGGAGGGAGTCCTGCAGCAGTGAGCGCATGTCCTCTGGGTAGATCTGGGGGGGGGGGGGAGAGAGAGAGGATGTTGGAGGGGGAGGAGGGAGGATGTGTGAGGAGTGAGGAAGGATGAGGGGGAAGGAAGGAGTGAGGAGGGGGAAAAATATGCATTAACACACAAGTACAAAGTAAAGTACAAAGTCTCTTGGAAACATTGCTCACAGAAAGTCCAGTCAAGTTGCCAAGACTGTGGTTTCCTGGGCTAACATGAATACCCTGCAACATGAAAACATCTGGCCAGTGCTTAAATCAAGATGAGCAAAAAGGTGGAAAAGACGCATAGGCGTCGTCATGCTTGCATCGTACTGCAACGTTGTGATCCATGTAAAGTACAACTGAACGGATGGGATGATGATGGACGCGTAGGGGTGTTGATGCGGTGGGAAACTGTTTTACGACACCATGACCCTGTTCTGCCGTTAAATGAGCCTCAGGGTGATCCGATTTTCAGCGGATACTACTGACGTGACAGAGAGGGGGCCAGCGAGATGCGAGACATTAAGGGTATGTTTCACAAGACACAATCTTGTGTGCCCAGTCTGACCAGGGTCTGCCACGCCGCTCACTTTACCTGGGCGTCCTCAGAGCTGAAGAGCCAGCAGAATAGAGAGAAAGAGAGGTCACGGGTTAGAGTCAGGGGTTAGATACAGTTGTATTCAAGGCTGACAAATGTGAAGGCTGCCAATAAAAACACACAAAGGCAAGAAGAGAAATATCCAGAACCTGTGTTGTAACATACTCGAATTGGAAGCATGCGCATGAATTACTGAGGAGTGAGTGTGTGTGTGTTCTCCCGGTCTGTTTTGCATTTTACCGTACTCTTTTAATACTACAATCTGTCTTTTATTATCTTTTATCACCAGAGTCATGCCCTCTGTGGGCTTCTCTGGGGCCGTGCACATGCTCTATCAAATAAACAACTACGACCGCTAGCCGTCACAGAATGGTATTCCCATCCCACGCACTGCCGACCCCAAGCGATTCACCGGGGCCACGTCATTATTCCTAGACGCAACTATGCGTCTAGGATAATGAAATTTTAAACTCTGAATGATGTTCAGCGCGTGCGGTAAGGCCCGACACAGAGTTTCAGATTAGAGCCATCAGGGCGGCGGGGCTGATTGTTTAACTTTAAACATACTACAGCAGCCCCACGATGGGCGCATCGGCACCGAACTCTTTGGAGGCCTGCTCTTCATCTGGTGGAGGAATCCATCAATAAAACAGGTCCACAGGTACTATGTAAATATCAAATGTTGTTCAACATGCTCAAGAATGTTGTACCTATTGTAACATCTTATTCCTCACATTCCTTAAGAGCAATGTAATCCTTTTTAAGATCTAACAACCAACAGTGTGTGAGCGTGTGTAACCTAGCCCTCACCTCTTCGTGGATGATGTCAGACAGCTCTTTCACCATGTCCTTGAAGTTGGACTTCAGGCCCTCCTGGTACTCAAACTGGTCCTCCTTGATCAGGCGCTCATTCATGTCCAGGGCCATGCTGCACGCCTCCACGAAACGCCTGCACGCACACACACCGCACAAACATACATCAGGAAGGGTGATGAAGCTGGTGTGGGGAGGAGTGGGGAGGGTGGAGGAATTAGGTGGAGAAGGGTGGAGGGGTGAGATGGGTGGAGGGGTGAGCTGGGAGGGGGTGGAGGGGTGAGGAGATCGGGGGAGGAGGGGAAGGGGAAGGGCTGGAGAAGTGTGGAGGGCCTACCTGAATATCTCCTTCAGCTCCTTGGCCTTCTTGCTGGCAGACTGGTTGGTTTTGCTGTCGTCCAGGAAGGCCCTGGCATAGGCCATGGGGCCGGCGTTCACCTGCACACAGCGGCAGCAGCGTCAGGATTCAGCCGTACCTCTGTACAGGTATACACCTTAGGCTGAAAGAGGGTCCTCAGCTGTAGCCTTATCTTGGGCTGCCGCTACGCAATTTCCAGTCTCTTCGTTTCTATGAGCGCTGTGTGCGCCAGTCAACAGAGGGAGAAGAGGTTCAACGTATGCATTAAGCAGTCAACCTCCACCTATGTAATTAGAAAACATTACATTACTCCTTTGTCTAATTTAAACAGACTAATTGCCTAATTTGTGTCAAACCCTATAAAAGACAGCTGTGAGAAATGTTTGAAACGTAGTGCAATGGTTTATCTTGCGTTATTGGAAGTTTCTTTGTGCTGAAGCACATACTCAATGTAATTTGTAAGTGAGAATTAAGAGCCTTTTCTACGCATGGTTGATAATTGAGGTACTCGACCTTCCCTGTTGTGTCCTTGAACAACAAGAAAGTTGCTCCCCCCCTGCCCCACAACCAGAGAAGTTGGTCAACTCAGATAACTGGTTTTCAGATATGCAGTTATGCATGTTAAGACACGTAGGTATGGGATCTCGTTTGCACGCACACAGGCACACACAGACGCCCTTTTCCCATCAAACAAGGTGTTAGTATTTCTAAGTGCAGTGCTAATAATCAGGTGTTTCAGAGGCTTTTGCTCACCTCCAGTGAGTCGGGTCTGTGTGCATAATTTAGTTTGAATATATAGCATGAGCCCATTAATGTAGCCCAATCCAGGCCATTTTTGCAAATGAATATACATGCCTGGTTCATGCCTGGTTTGATTGAATTGAGCATTTAATAAACAGGGCTTTGCAGGGCTTCCCAAGCCCTCACAACAGCCTACATGTAGAGCAGTATAGTCTAGTGGCTAGGGTTTTTCAATGCCCACTAACCTGTAGGCATCCTTGATAGTCAGACGCCCCCTATCTTACTAAGCCCTAAGACAGCTCTTTGATGATACATATACGGATTCACTGCTCACAGTTAATAGTGTGTTATTGCAATCATGAAAATAGAAAGATGGATGGTGTGGGGGGACGTGCGATGTCTGGCCGGCAGGGGGAGTATGGGCAGGTTGGGACCGCACGGGATTGGCTGGGGGGATTGGACCTGATTGCGAGCAGGTGTCCGCACTCCAATCAGGGAGTGGGTACTTATGTGCCTGCTTTGTGTTGTAGTGAGGAAGAACAAAACCCAGGAGCGAACGGACCACGGAGGTCCGGAGCGAGTGGAACCTACCCCGATCCACCAAGAGACGGCTCTGAACGGACCTTTTCGTTACATTTTGAGTATTTCTGTTTACGGTTAAAGCAAATAAACCGCTGAGAGAACGACAACCCTGCCTGCTCGCATTACTTCGAACCTGTTACAGATGGATAGATAAAAACAACAAAACTGTCAACACCCACGTTCAACTGTTTGATTACAAAAAAACGACACAAAATGAGTCTGCCTTCTGATTGGTCGATGGCTATCGTTCCAGCGTTGTGATTGTTGGGTCACCTGTACAGAGACGCAGCCCTGCAGGATGAGCTGCAGCTTGATCATGTCCACCTCGGGGCTGGAGCACAGCTTGGTGAGCTCGGCCGTGCGTGCCCGCATCTCGTCGATGGCCACGTCCACCGGCTTCAGCTCCACCTGCCGCTCGGACACCACCTCCACCCGCTTCTTCACGTAGGGGAAGGTGTTGGAGGCTGGGGGAGGGACGGACAGAGGGACGAGGACATACAGGAAGAGAGACGGGGAGAAAAAAAACAGAAAGAAGATCAACAACAGAATAAGAAGGAAAGATAGGAAGAGTAAGGCTGACGGACACTTCAGATTCAGGAGTTAATAATTACATTGGATGTACTTCATTTATTAATTGATTTTTCAGGTAAAGCGAGAACTCCAGGTTGCACGGCTAGCTTGGTCATTAAACCGCTACCTTTAACCACACACAAACATTTGTTTTCTTTAACTTATTTGTTTTGAGTATTACTCCATTCAGAATTCGTCATGTTTTCCAATTTGTTATTTCCGAATTTAGACCAACATATTTCGAGCCTTTCTAACTGAAAAATAAACGCTAGAAAATCTAGAATGGACCATGGGAGCCACTGGGAACATGGGAGCCACTGGGAACATGGGAGCCACTGGGACCATGGGAGCCACTGGGAACATGGGAAACGCCCGTACTGGTGAGGACGGTGCGTCTCTTGCACTGCTCCTCCACGCCGCCGTGCTTCTTGCCCGTCAGCGTGTACGGCGTCTCGAACACAAAGCGGTTGATGTTGTGGCACTTCTCGAACGCCGTCTTCTTCTCCGGCGCCTCCTTCTCCTCGAAGTAGGCCTTGACGAAGGTCACCTGGACGTACGCCAACTTGGGGTCCAGCTCCTTGGGGTTGACCTGGGCACAGAAGGAATCGGGAGGTTTTCCGTAAGGAAAGGCAAATAAAATTCGGTGACAAGGAATGGGGACGGGGAGAACGGACCACGGGAGCCCTAACCCTAACCTTGACTTTGATCATAAAAAAAAAATTTAAAAATTAAAAAACGGTCTGTCCTACTTCAAATAGATCTGTAAAAATCAATGAATAAACTACACAAATTATCGTATACAATTCCCGGAATGAATTTAACGACCATAAGTCGTTCAAGAAGTAGGAAGTAAGCATAAAAAAAAAAACTAAATCCAAAAACAACAGATGCGAATTCCTTGTACACCCTGTTTCCTCGTTAAATACACAATGGATGGAAACCAGCACTGCGGAAGCTAGCGGGTCTCTTTTTTTGGGAGCAGAACGTGACACATACGACCAATCACCGCTACCTTGTTGGAGTCCTGGATGATCTGGACGTTCTCCGCGCCAAACTTGTCTCCGTAGAGGGAGAGGAGGCGCTGGGAGATCTCTGACAGGCCGGTGAGCTTGGGCTCCTTATAGATGTACTCCTTACCGTCCTCCTCCTCAAAGAAACCCTGCACAGGTGGGGGGGGGGCCAGGAGGAAGAGGAGGAGGGGAAGAGGAGGGGAGGAGGAGAAGGAGTTGGAGGAGAGGAAGATGCAGTAGAAGGTGATGTTGGACAGGAAGAGGTGGAGAGGAAGACGTAGTATAGAAAGAGGAGAGAAAGATTGATGGAGGAAGACGGAGGAGAGGAAGATTGAGGACAGGAAGAAATAATCTCAGTCATAGCAAGTACTAAATGAGCCCTTCCGTGTCTGTGCACGTCACTTGAAGGACCAGACCGAGCTTTGGCCATCATCCAACAACCCTTGACCCTCTCCAAACAACCCTGGTCTCTCACCTGTCCGTAGAAGGCCACCCTGAAGTAGGTGCCCAACAGCCTGCGGCCCGACTGCATCACCTCCATGATCTTGTTGTAGGCCCTGGTGAGTGTCTCGTACAGGCGACTGAGTTTCTGCAGAGAGAGAGGCAGAGAGGCAGAGAGGCAGAGAGGCAGAGCGAGGGAAAGAGAGAGTTTGTGTTTACACTTTACTGTGTAAACATTTCTTTGATTGTTAAATAAGAGTCTCAGAGGGAGAGCTTATGGTGAGTTTGTGGCGGTCGTAGTCCTCGACCCCTTTCCAGTTCAGGGCAGGAGGTTGCACTACAGGATGGGGAGGAGAGAGAGAGAGAGAGAGAGGGAGGGAGGGAGGGAGGGAGGGAGGGAGGGAGGGACAGAGACAGAGAGAGAGAGAGAGAGAGAGAGAGAGAGAGGGAGAGAGAGGGAGAGGGAGAGAGAGAGTGAGCGTGTGATGTGTTCTCCACATCACACGCTTCTCACACTACTAAGTCCTACTTATTGACGTCTTCTGCAAGGTTCATGTCCTGACATGACTTTTAACAGGCGCGGTTGGTCAGCGGCACCCCTTATTAGGAACCCTTTTCTACCCCAGCCCAACTGACTCCCAGCGGCCCGCCTCCTCCTCATCTGTGACCTTTATGGGGCTTTTACTATCACGGAGGAGCATCAAGAGGAGGGGAGAGCCAACAGCCAAGTGTGGCACACATGTAAAGTTGTGTGTTTGTGTGTGTGTGTGTGTGTATGTGTGTGTGTGTGTGTTTGTGTGTGTGTGTGTGTGTGTGTGTGTGTGTGTGTGTGCATTTTTGGGTACTTTCCGCAGCTGTGTTTACGATGAACGACTGCTCTCAAGAT
This sequence comes from Pollachius pollachius, assembly GCF_949987615.1. Taxonomy (NCBI): domain Eukaryota; kingdom Metazoa; phylum Chordata; class Actinopteri; order Gadiformes; family Gadidae; genus Pollachius; species Pollachius pollachius. Next base: position 4,786,930 of record NC_136953.1, on the reverse strand, counting down.
GCTATTTTGCGATGTTGTGAACATTTGGGAGAAGAGAAAAACTGTGCGTGCGTGCGTGCGTGCGTGTGTGTGCGTGTGTTTGCGTGCGTGTGTGCGTGCGCAGTACCATGAGCTCCTGGCGCCTCTCGTAGACGGGGATGATGAGCTTGGCTACATGGGTGATGAGCTCGTAGCGCTCTGCCTTCCAGAGGGCCTCCACGCAGGCCTCCAGATGCTCCACCAGCACCTCCTGGAGGGGGGACACCGCCCGGTTACACAGCAGGGTCGCCAGCCGGGCTCTGCTCATCTGCTTGAAACCCTATGCTACGACACAAGGGCCGCTAGCACGCTCCTATGCTAGCACGCTCGAGGCAGAGGCTACGCTAAGCTAGTCCGCACAAAACACCTTATGGTATGATTGCATGCTAAATGTAGTTTCTAAGCTAAACAAAGTGCATAAGGTTAGGTGAAGTACCGTGATGCTTCCTTGACAGAAACAACTAAGCTCGTCCAGGCAAAACACCTTAGGAGAGCATGTAAGATTGCTAAATAAAGAAGCTAAGCAAAGCTTGTCCTGACAAGAAACATTCTGTTACGCTATAATGCGAAAGCGTCGCTCAATGTTCTGGTCACAGGCTCTACATTGATAACCCAGACTAGTGTCTAGGGCCCCCCCGGACCCTCAGTGGTGGGGCAGGCCGGGGAGGACTGACCTCGGTGTAGTACACATCCTGCATGCCCGAGTCCTCCTTCATCGCGGCCTCCTCGTCGACGTTGAACGTCACCTTCTTGAACGGCGCAAGTCCGCTTGGAAACAGCTCTGGGCAATCAAATACATATAGCAAATCAGATAGCGCCTTTATGGCTTTATGGCCAGCAAGCAGACATTGGACATTGACTTGAACACACGTCAATGTTAGTGTCAACATTTATTTTATATTTGAAATGGGAGTGCACAGAGCATGGTTACAGTAGCCTGATACCAGACTGCCCTGTTACCTTGTCCCTCTCCATTTCCGTCTTCAGTCTGACAGCGCCTCCACTCTGACTGATTTCCGTAGCAGATTCTATGTTTCCCTAACTTAGCACTAGAGGTTAACATCTTAACCACCATGTAGTGAGAGTATAGTTCTTAACCACCATGTAGTGAGAGTATAGTTCTTAACCACCATGTAGTGAGAGTATAGTTCTTAACCAACATGTAGTGAGAGTATAGTTCTTAACCACCATGTAGTTAGAGTATAGTTCTTAACCACCATGTAGTGAGAGTATAGTTCTTAACCACCATGTAGTGAGAGTATAGTTCTTAACCACCATGTAGTGAGAGTATAGTTCTTAACCAACATGTAGTGAGAGTATAGTTCTTAACCACCATGTAGTTAGAGTATAGTTCTTAACCACCATGTAGTGAGAGTATAGTTCTTAACCAACATGTAGTGAGAGTATAGTTCTTAACCACCATGTAGTTAGAGTATAGTTCTTAACCACCATGTAGTGAGAGTATAGTTCTTAACCACCATGTAGTGAGAGTATAGTTCGTAACCACCATGTAGTGAGAGTATAGTTCTTAACCACTATGTAGTTAGAGTTAGAGACACTTTGTTAAACAAAACAGGGATGAATGCAACATGCTGTTTGGCCTGGGAAAGACTGGCGCCCACAACGAACGCAAATTCCCATCACCTGATAAGACAACGATAACAACCCATAATACACGCACACACACAAAGACGCACACAAAAACAAACCTCATTATTCGTTTGTATATCACTCTGACAAGGACATTAACACCACGCCTTGGTTTCGGGTGTGTGTGCCTGCATGTGTGTGTGTGTTTGTGTGTGTGTGCACCCTATTGACTACTTCCTTCTTTATTATATTAGCCTCACATCATGTGTGTCTGTGTTTGTGTGTCTGTGCGTGAGTCATAATCAGTCTTTGACAGTGTGGAAAAAGAATTGAACGCACTCCAGAAGTGCATGTGATTGATGTTGAGGATAAGGATGTTAAGAATCATAAGGTTATAAAGATAAGATAAGTCTTAATTAATCCTGGACGGAGCATTCAACCATGCAATAACAGCCCCACTACGATGAAGAGATAGAATAGTCGACTTGGAAAAACACACAGCTTAGGGCACACTGTTTCCCTAAGAGGTGTTCCTGTGTGTGTGTGTGTGTTCCTAGGTGTTTGTGTGTGTGTGTGTTCCTAGGTGTGTGTGTGTGTGTGTTCCTAGGTGTGTGTGTGTGTGTGTTCCTAGGTGTGTGTGTGTGTGTTCCTAGGTGTGTGTGTGTGTGTGTTCCTAGGTGTGTGTGTTTGTGTGTGTTCCTAGGTGTGTGTGTGTTCCTAGGTGTGTGTGTGTTCCTAGGTGTGTGTGTGTCTGTGTGTGTTCCTGTGTGTGTGTGTGTTCCTAGGTGTGTGTGTGTGTGTTCCTAGGTGTGTGTGTGTTCCTAGGTGTGTGTGTGTTTCTAGGTGTGTGTGTGTGTGTTCCTAGGTGTGTGTGTGTGTGTTCCTAGGCGTGTGTGTGTGTTTGTGTGTTCCTAGGTGTATGTGTGTGTGTGTGTGTGTGTGTGTGTTCCTAGGTACTTTTGGTGTGTGTGTGTGTGTGTGTGTGTGCGTTCCTAGGTTTGTGTGTATGTGTTCCTAGGTGTGTGTGTCTGTTTCTAGGTGTGTGTGTGTGTGTGTTCCTAGGTGTGTGTGTGTGTTTCTAGGTGTGTGTGTGTGTGTGTGTGTGTTTCTAGGTGTGTGTGTGTGTGTGTTCTTACTCTTCCTGTGGAGGTACTCTGCCACCAGTGCTGCCACGTGGACGTGACACATGGCCGCCTGCAGAAAAAATAAACAAATCAATCAACAGAAGCACAACCAGAACCCTGTCACTTTTCTGTTTAATGTCCCCTGTTCCTTACAGTAATAAATATTAATTG